>NW_004086018.1:0-17877 GCF_000220395.1 Ichthyophthirius multifiliis
ATTATTATTATTATTATTATTATTATTATTATTATAATTTTTTTTTTTTTTTATATTTATTTTTATTTTTGTTTTTATATTTTATATATCTATTATTCGAATATAATATTTAATAATTATTTTAGTTTAATTTTTTTTTTTGCATTTATATATTATTTTTATATTTTTTTATTTAATAAATTAGATTAATAATAATTATTTTTAATATTTTTATATAGTAAAATTTTTTTAAATTAATTTTAAATAGAATTTATTATACTTATTTATTTATATATATATATTTATTAAATATAAATATATTTTTTTTATAAATTTATATTTATTTATTTTTATCTTTTATATTCTGTTATAAGCTGAATTATTTTTAATGTTTGATTTCACATTCATATTTTTTTTAATTTATAATTTATATAATATATTTGAAATCCCTTTAAATAATTTTCTTTTTATATTTCTTATATTAGATTATTTTTTAGAATTTTTTCTATTTTTTATTATTAGATATATTAATTTTAAATATATTTAATATTTTCTAATTAATAAATTTCTTTTTATTTGTTTTTAAATATATCTTATTTTTAATTAATTTACAAATATTTTAAATTCTAAAATAATTATTATCTTTTTTTCTCGTTTTTTATTTTTTACAATATTCCGAAAATTCTTCTTAAAAAAAAATATAAAACAATTATTATAAATAAATACAAAAGTCTTATTTAAGAATCCAAAAAAAAATATTATTTTTACTTTTATTATAATTTATTTTATAAAAATACTTTTAAATACATTTTTTTATCTTTTATATACTTTAATTTTTCTAAATCTTATATTTATTCATTATCATTATTAATAAAAGATAAAAAAAATATAATAAATAAACATATTATTGTCATAAATATTATATTTATAATTAATTAAACTAAAAATCTATTATATTTAGTATTTTATTTTATTAAAATCTTATTTTTCATAAATATATTGACTAATAAGCTTTACTTATGTTTAAAATATATAAGATTGTTTTTTTTTAAATCATTTATTAATTATATATCTAAATCAGATTATATATATTTTTATTTTTTTTAAACTTTTTAAATTTTTTTTAGTTTAAGGTAATTTCTTTTTATTATTTTTTCTATTTTAACCATTTTTTAATATTAATATATTAAATTTTCTTTAAAACTAATAATATTTTATATTCTATATATAGACAAAATTAATAATTAAATTCTTAATTTACTATATAAAAATTTGAACCTGAAAATAATTTCAATATATAAACTAATAAAAACTTCCATACACTTCACCTTATATATATGACCTTTAAAAGTAAAACCAATATATTTAAAGTACTTTTTAAGGCCAATAATTTTGTATTAATATACAATTTACCAAAAGAAAAAAAAAATTAACATTATAAATAATTTTTGTTTATTAAAAAAATAAAAAATTTTTAAGATAATTAAATCTTTTACATTTTTTAATAAATACTATAAAATAGTAAATTAGTAATAAAAAATATATATATAAACAAAAAAGACTATAAAAAATTATAAATATCAGTTAAAAAAATTACAGACGATATATTAGACTAATAAGAATAAATTTTATGTAAAATAAATATAATGGATATTTTTAATATATTTTAAATGTATTAAGTAAAAAAAAAGTGTCTCAGTTTTTTTTTTTTTTAATGATTTTTAATTGTTTAATAGTAAAAATTATTTATGGATAAAAAATTACTTATTTTGTATAAAATAAAGGTGCTTTTTTTCTCCAAAAAATAGTACAAATATAATAAAAAAAACATACTTATTTCTGTTTTATGGCTAATTTTTAAATAAATAATACTATATTTTTATTTATTTTATAATATTATAGATCATAATATATATTTCTTTTTATTTTAATATTATATTCCTTTATTTATATATATATTTTATAATTTAAAGTTGTTTTATTTTGTTTTGTTTAAAAAAATAAAAAATTCAAGAAATATAATTAATAAGGTTTTTGTTTTCTATAGTATATTTGATCCCGTTTATAATAATTATTAAATTTTCTTAACTATTATTGAATTCTTATAGCATTTCTTTTAATGAATTTTAATTAGATTTCAACTATAAATTATCATTAATAATATCATTTTAATTATCAATTTAAATCGAATGTCTTTCTTTAACTATTGATATATCATTTAATTACTCACTTAGTATATTTATATAAGTTTTTGGAACTAATTTATTTAAAATTCTTTATTATTTAAATGCTTATTCAGTAGCAGGCTATACTGTAGTCGCAATAATACCAACTAATAAATTTTATAAAAAAAATCCTACAAAAATAATTATAAATCCGAAATATATAGAAAATCCAGCATTCTTATATAAATATAAAATTGATATTTGAATGTATAAAAAATTTTACTTTTAATAAAGCTGCCCTAGCTATATCTCCCCAAGCATCAAAAGTAATTGTTTATACTACAAATAAGAAAGAATAGGTAATATCAACAAAAAAAAATTAAAATTGATTTTATATATCATTTAATGTGTAAAAAGCTATTATACTTAAAATGTACATTAAAGATAAGTTTATAAATCCTATATCGTATATCTATATGTGTGAAAAATAAAAAAATATATATATACATATATAAAATACTATTATAATAAATATATTTTTATATATTCATATATTTACTTTATTTAAAACTATTAGAAATTTTTTGAAAGCAAATTTACATTCTGATGTTGTTAATAAAATTAAAAGTCGAATACTAGATCCTTTATCTAAAGAATATTCATTTAAAATATAAAAAATTAAATCTATTAGAAATCCACATACACCACATATAAAAGGAATTACTAATTTTAAATCTTTTATCATTATTCTGAATTTATTTTACTTCATCTTATGTTTTTTATACTAATTTTAATTTATATGATTTTTAGATATTTTTAAAAGTATTATTTATTTTTATACATTTATGTAAAATTCACAAATCATTAATACTCCAAAAAATAACTCAAATATTAAATTAATTATATACATATAAGTATTATAAAATCCAAAACTAACTTATATTATATCTAATATAATTTTAGTAATTATATAATAATATTTATAAGAAATCATTATTTTTTAGATAAAACTAAGTGGATAAATGGGTATATTAAATTTTAATTATTTAATTAAATTTTTTAATTTTATGTATTTTTGATTTTATTCTATTAATTTTAGATTATTTTTTTCATCTAATGAATTTTTATAAATCTAAAAAAATTATTTATAATAATTTAATAAAAAAAAAAAATTACAAAATTAACTCGGTAGCTTCTATTGCTGTAGTATGTGACGAATACACTAAGAAAGAAATTAAAAAAAAGTATTAAAGTAAAAAAATATAAACTATAAAATAAATACACCACCAATTACCCATTTTTTACATAATAGGAATATTTATTTAACTATTCCAACAGTCATAAGTAATAACCTATAAAAAATAAAATATATATTAATATAAAAGTATATATTATTAAAATTAATTATTATGCAAAAAATTATAATAAAATAATAAAAAATTATGAAGAATTTAAATATAAAATATATATATATATATATATATATATTATATTATATATTTATTTAAAAACTTAAAACATAGTTAATAAGGAATGAAATATAGTTTAAAAATGCATAGGCAATACTTCTCTAAATAATTTAAATGAATAATAAGAAAACATATAGAATATAAAGAGCATAGAAAAAAATATTTTTTTGGATTTTTTCATTATATAAATAATGTCTTTAATTATGATTCTATATATATATAATTTTTTAATAATTTATGAATTATTCCTTTATTTTTTTATAAAAACTCAATATAAGAAAAAAAAGAATTATCTCCTTATTTTTTTTATTGAGTTTTTATAAAAAAAAAATGTAAAATTTATAAAAAAATATATTTAATTATACATATATATATATATATAAATATATATATATATCATATATCATATACATATAGTATTGATTTTTATATATTTATTTATTTATTTATTTAACCTTAATTTTTCATAACAAAAAAATTTCATCATTCTAAAAGCATCTACGTATATTAATCTAGCTACATTTTGTCCTAAACAAATTAAAATTAAATCCATAAATAATGCTACTGGACCACTGGCAAGATCCAAATAGAAAAATAAATAACCTTTATTCATTTATATTAATTTTTATATATATAAATATTTAATATTTATATATTACCATAATATTTATTATTTAAATATAAATTTTTTAAGTATTTAAAGTTCAAATAAAATTTTATTGTTATTAATAATGAAACTATTTCATTTATTATTCGAAATATTATTCTTTAATTATAAGAACCACTTTTATATTTATTTATTTAATATAAATAAATATATATTATTTACTCGGATAAAGATAAAAATGAAATTATTTAAATAAATATTATTATAATGATAAATGCTTCATTATATTTAACTAACATTTATTTTATTTTAGATTATTTACATTGTTCTATTTTTTGATAAAATTATATTAGAAAGTATTATTTTCATTTACTATCTGCAATTTATGGATATATTAAATTGACATCTTTTTCTAGATACCTTAAAAATTTAATATTCTTATTTTATATTTATTTAAATTTTATTAATAGAAGATTCATTAAATGTTATTTCCTTCTGAAAATAATAATTTTAATTAATAAATAAAATTAATTTGTAAATGTAATTTAATTATAAATATTTTTATTTATAAATTAATAATTTTTTTCTATTATTTAAACAAATTATTAAAATAATTATTATAATTATAAAACAAATTTTATCTATTAATTATTTTTTTAGACAATATAAAATAAAATTATTATATATTTAATTTAAAATAATGATAAATAATTATAAAATATAATTGTTTATAGAAATATATATTTAAATTTGTTTAATTTATAATATAAAAATTAATATATAAATATATTCATATATAATTAAAAGTTTTTTTTTTATATAATAACATTTATATATAAAAATTAAAATTTTAATATATTCAATAATTCAGATCTATATATTAATTTTATAATAGTATAAAAAAATTTGAATATACAGTTATAAAAGCTAAAATAATAATAGAGCTATTTTATGAAATAATAATTTTTATTTGTTCTATAATATATTTAGGCGAAAAACCTTCAAATTATTAAAATTAGCCTAAAATATTTAATATAAAATATGTAAAAGAAATTTCAAAAATAAATTCTAATGTAAAAAGAAATAAATAATATTTAATTGTTTTCCATTATTAATCATATTAAGGTATTTACTTTTATATTGTATCAAAAAAAGTTTTTATAATAATACTAATAGTGAATATAAATAAATTACAAATATCTGTCAATTAGTAAATTGCGAATTTTTTATAAAAATGTTTCCTTTAATTACTTTTAAATTCTATTTATTTCTAAAATGAGATGAAAAATATAAGTTTTCTCCATATTTTATTAAAAACTATATAATTAACACGATAAATAAATAAATATATTAATTTAAAAAAAAATCTGGAAAAAATAATAGCAAAACCTTAGGAATTATTTTTTTTATTCAAAATATACAAAATCTTGAAAATTGCAGAAGAAAAAATATATCTTACAAACTCTAATTAGTATTAATATTCTAAATCAATAAAAAAGTTAATTTTTTTAATTATAAAACCAATAAACTCACTAAAAAAGTTATATATTATGGATAAAAAGACTACATTTATTTAAAAAATAAAATTCTAATTAATAGCATAATAAAGCTATATATATATATATATATATATATTATAAAATAAAGAAATATTTACTTAACTTTCAATTAAATAAACACAAAATATAATAGAAAAAATAAATATTTTACTATTAATTTTTAGTCCAATTTCATCTGGTTAAAAATCTAACAAAAATTATATATAAAAAAATACATATATATAACTAGTACTTATATTATTTGATAAATTTTAAGTAGCAATAATCTTTTAAAAGGCATATGATTCATTTAGCGTTTTTCCTCTTGCAATAGTATCACCATAAAGTTTAAATTAAACTCTTTTATATAGGACTTATTTATTTTGGAAAGATAAATAAATAAAAATAAAAAAAAATCCGACCCCATAATTAAGGAGTTGGAATAAATTTTTATTATTTTAAATTATTTCAAAATAAAAAAAAAGCCCCATAAGTTCGAAATACAAATAGTAAATCCAAAAAAAATAGATTTTTATATAATATATATATAATTATTTTTTTATTTATTAATTAAAGAATATTAATGCTAGTGTGTTAAAAAATAAATCAGAAAACTAAAGGTTAATGAATATAGAGAACAATTTAAAAAACAAAAAATCAATCCATTATTGAAAGAGTTCATTAAAATAATTAAAATAATACTACTTAATAATGATATTATAAAAACAATAAATAATCTAAAATTTGTATGATTAAAAATTTATTCGTCGTCTAAATTTTTTAAATATTATATTATTTTTAATTTATTGGCATCATCTTTTTAAAAGTCTTTATGTTATTTGTTTTCTATATATTATAAAGATTATCTATTATTTATTTTTACTATTAATGTTTTTTGTTTTTTAAGTTTAAATTTAATATGACGTTGTTGGCTTGGTATTTGTTTCATACTTTAACAGAATCTTATAAGGTTAGTTTTCTTCCTTTTTAGATTATTATTGAAAGATAAGTGTTTATTTATTTCTAAGGAATCTTCAATTATTGATAACTTTTTTTGTTTTACAAAGTATAAGATAGGCTTTTCACAAAATAATTTATTTAGAAAATTTGGATTTTAGTTTAAAGATCTTATTTTATTATTGAAAATTATACTTTATTTAGGGCTACTAAATTCTTAATTAAAATCAAGTATTTCCAAGCTGATTTTTTAAATCTACATTATTATTATATAAAAAATGTTTGTATGTTTAAATAATGTTTTAATTTAATAAAAAAATATTATAAAATAGATATTTATGTTATTACAATTTTTTAATGTTTTATTTGTATTTTAAAATATTATGGATATATTATTAATATAATTAAATCATATATTAGAAAAAATATATTAAATATATAATTTATATATATTAATTTTAACATATATTGGTGACTAATATTTTATAAATCTAATTTAAAAATGCATTTTAATAAATATAATTGGTATATATTAGTATATTTAAATTAAAAAATATTATTTAAAATAAATTGAATATTATTTTAATCAAAAGTTTAAAAACTATTAAATTTTAGTAATTAATATTAATTTTATATAACAAATTATAAAAATAAAAATATTAAAAAAACTTTATTAAATAAATAAATTACAAAAACAAACAAAAATTAAACAAGGAAAAATAGTAGAATATTAATAGAATATTATGAAAAAATATAAAGTGTTTAAAGGAGTTGTTTTTCTTATATATAATAAATAAAAAGATAAATCATGATTTTAACATTACAAATATATCTACTCGAAAAAAAAAAAATCGAATTTAAAAACAGCTCAATAAACTGAAAAAAATAAGAAAAAACATAATATAATAAATTAAAGCAAATTAGTATAAATGAATTTTAAACAAAAAATAAATTAAATATATAAAAGAAAAATCTATAAATTTTATTTTAAAAAATATATAAAAAAGTATAAAAAATCTCATAAATTAAAAATATAAAAATATTAAATCAAATGAATTTAATTTTATCAATAATAACTAGAATATAAAGTTTTAAAATAATTTAAATATATTATAATTGGGAAAATATAAATGCTTTAATAATAAATTAATGTTTAAAACTTTATTATTTTGAGGATTTTAAATAAAAAATTGTTCTTTTTTACTTTAAAAATAAAATTAAATTTAATATTAAATTTAAAACAAAAAAATAATTAACATATATAGATTTAAAATAAAAAAAATAAAGATGTATTCCCAAAAATTTATTTTAAATTAATAATTTAGAAAAAATATAAATATATATATGAAATTAATAAGATTATAATTTTTAAAGTATTTACAGTATAATGTTATTGTGAATTTAACTTTTAAATATAAGTTAATTTATTAAATAGTAATTATTAAGATTAGAATTATAAAAATTTTTGTCTTTTAAAATATATAATAAATTAACAAAGATTGCAAAATAACTTTAAATTTTATTATATTGTATTATGTTTTATTTAATAAAATTTTTATATTTAAAAATAGTTAAAAGATAAAACATTAGAACAATATTAAAAATTGGATAAAAAATTTTAAATGAATAAATATCTTATTTTTATTTAAGATAATAATAGCTTTTTAAAATAATATAAACTAAAAGTTACATATATATTAAATATAAATAATAATAATAATGATAAAAGAAAAAATAAAATAAATATATATATATATATATTATATATATATATATTTATATCTTAATTTTATATTAAATAATATAATTTTTTTAAATTTATTTTTTTATTTAAGTTTTTTTTATTTTCGTTTTCCATTTTATTTTCACTATTTAATTTTACTTTAATCATATTTCATATCTGTTTTAGAATATATAAATACATTTTAAATATTTATTTTTTATTATATTTTGATACTATTTGTTTATTTTTATCATTAAAATATATAAATAAAAATTCTATGTTTATTTAAATATTTTATTTATTTAAAACAAAAATATTATTTTTATAATTTTTATAATAATATTAAAGAAATAATATAAATAAGCTTGTAATATTTTTAATTTACTTTTTTAAAAATAAAATTATAATTAAATTAAACTACTAATAATTATTAAGAATAAAAAAATTCTAATCTAATTTTTATTAAATAAATAATGAATTAATATTAATTCTTTTCATAGAAAAAGAATATAATATTAATAAACTATCATATATAAATTACTTTATTTTTTAAATATATATTAAATATCAAATTAATATTAACAGATTAATTTTTAAAAAAGCAAGTTACTTTTTATAATATTTTCTTTAATTAAAAATTATTATTTTTTAAACAAAAAATATAGTAAAATAATATATTTTTTCTGATGAGATATTTATTGGTTTTTATAATTTTTTTTGTTTCTTTTATTCGAAAATATAGACATATATATATATATTTTAATAAATATATAATTCTAATAAAAAAATAAATGTATACATCTAAACTATAAGTAAAATATAATTTCTCTTTAAAAAGTTTTATAAAATAAATACATTTATTTTAAAGAATTAAAACAGGAAAGATTTAAGCTAAGATCGCATAAATCTATATTAATAAAAGTAAAAATTAGATTTAAAAGAAGAAGCATATAGAATCTAAATAGATTATTTACGCTATAAACTAAACAAATGTAAATATAATTCACATGAACCGTAACCAATTTAAGATGAATTATAAAAAATAAAAGAGGAAAATACTGTTTTAAAATCTCAATTATAATTTTAACGCCAACAATTATAATAATCATTTTAGATAACAAATTTCATGTAAATTTCTAAAGAAAAAAAGTAATAAATATAAATAACATTAATACATTTAATTTTTCCTTATATATAATATAAAACAAAAAGTAATCGAACTTTAAGTACAAGATCAATGCATGGAGGAGGAAATAGGACATATGAATAAAATAATAGAATAATATAAAGATAAACATAATATGAGAGATAATTTAATTAACTTTAAGATGAAATATTTTATATGAAATAAAATTAGGAAAAACTTTAAAAAGAAAACAAATAATAATATAAAAAAATAGAATCTATGTAAAGGTAAATAAACAATTTATATGAAATTTTATTAAAGGATAAACTAAATAATAATTAATAAGAAAATTCAAATGTAAAAAAAGAGCAAGAAAATAACATTTTCTAATCTCCAAATTAAATAAATGAATTTTAATTGAAAATTTAAAACACAAAAAATCAGTTTTCAAATAAAATTAATAATGTGTTTGAAAATCATAATTAAAAAAATCAAGAAATTATAAAAGAAGTTGAAAATATTAGAAAATAATCACAAAAATTACTTAAAAATGATACACTTGTGAATACTTCGTAAAGTTCCTTAAATATTTCATAAACATCTTAGTAGTAAATAGCTAATTTTGAAGAAAATAATGGTATTGAAAAAGAAAAAAGAAATTAATTTGAAGAATAAATACCTTTTTAGTAGTAATATTAATATAATAATTTTTTAGAATAAGTTTCTTATTTTTAAGATAAAAAATAATATTAAAATAATCAAAATAATTTAAATAATCCAAATATTGATTATTATAATAAAATTAAATCTATAGTTTCTTAAAATAAAAATAATTCTGAAATATTAAAATAATAATAAAATAAATAATAAAAAAACTCTTAAACTAAAATTAAAATATCTGATAGTTAAATATTAAATGATTAAAAAAATAAAAACTTATTGAAATGTAGAGAAAGTATTAAAGAAAAAGATATTAATACAAGTAATATTTTAAAAAATAAGAAAAATGATATTATTAATAATAAATATAATGTAAATAATAACATTGATAATATAAAAGACAAATATAATAACTTTAATAAATAAAAAGAATTAAATTTAAACAATTAATTAAATTGTTAAAGTTAAAAAATATAAGAAATAAATAATAAAAATAATAATAATGATTTTTTAGATCATAAAAGATAATAAAGTTGTGTAGAAACATAAAATAATAATTATAATTTAAAACTAAATTTTACTAATCTTTTAACTCATAAATAAAATATTTAAACTGATAGATAAAATTCAGATAGACCACATTATATAGTAGGGAATTAAAATATGTAAAATGTAAGTGGATAATCAACAAATAAAATTAATTAAAATAATAAATTAAAAAGTAATAATATGTAATTCTTATGAAAATAAAAAATAATTAAATATGATATTTGTAAAATTAAATATTTATTTTCTAAACATTATATAAAAAGATATCAAATATTATTTAATTTTAATACATATAATGTCATATTTTAGGATATTTAAATATATAGTAATAATATTTTATTAATATATATATATATATATATATTTATATATATATATATAATTAAAAAAAAATTTTACTTATTTATTTTACTAAAAGTAAAATTTTTAATTTAAAAAATAAATTAATTTTTTTTTAAATAAGAAATATATTTCAAAATTAAAAAAAATATTTTAAATATAAAAGATTAACTATATTTATTAAATTGATTTCTTATTCTATTTTAAATTAATTTGGAAAATCATCCATTTTTATTTTAATTTTAATTTTAATTCTAATTATTTATTTATTTACATTTACTAAGTAATATTTTATTTATTCAAGAATTAATAATTCGTTAATTATAAAGAATTATCATTTTTCAACTATTCTAAAAATATATTGAAGTTATATTTGCAATACATCAACTATATTTAAATCTTAATGAATAAATACTAAAAATTTTAACAATATAATTTTTTAAAAGACTAAATAAATAATACCAAAGCATATTAAATAAAAATAGAGGAATAAACATTTATTTATAGTATTTAATTTTGATCTTTAAAAATAAATATTTTCTAATTAAATAATTTCCTTAAATTCTTTATATTCAGACAAATAAAATTATTTTAATTTTTATTTTAAAAAATAACATTTCGATTTTAAATAATGATTTTATAAACTATATTTATTAATAATCTTTTTTAATAATAAATAAAAAAATGTATTAAAATTAAAAATATTTAATTTATTAGAATTAATAACTGGATTTTTTATAAAATTATATTTTTTTAATAAAATAGTTAAAAATAAAAATTAATTTAAATCGATTATATTTATTATTCTAAGAATAATTAAATTCATATCTTATTATTTAAACGATTTATAATAATTTTTAAAAAATACTAATAAAATAAATATAATAAAGTTTAATATAAAAAATTATTATTTAAATATAATATAAATTATATTTATGAAATAATTTAATATTATATAAATAAAATTTAATTAAATAAAATATTAAATATTGTCTTTTAAATAACATTTTAATATTATACTATAAAAAAAAATTCTTTAATGCATTTTCTTTTCATACATTCAATTTTTTTTTTTAATAAAATCTTTATATATTACTTAATTTAAACGTATATAAAACCTAATAACTTTTATATTTATTCATTTATATAGTAAATATACTATATTATTACCTATATAAAAATTGAATAAAAAAAAGTATTATTTTAATAATTTTATAACTAAAAAAATAAAATAGTATTTATTTTTATTTATAATTTCTAAATATAAATTAATTATAAAAATTATAATTAAACCATTATTAATATTTCACTCCAATATAGAAATATAATGTATAAGTATAATAACTAATATAATTATATACCTACTATATTAAGACCTGACCTACTTTTTAACAATATAATTTTACAAAATGAAGGTTTATGTATTGATAAAAATCATATATGACAAATTCAACCCTAAAAAGTTAAATTGAATTGAATTAATTAAAAAAAAATCAAATAAAAGGTATTTTTTACCCTTTATTAATGTAAACCATTAATTCTTTTTTTTAAAAAAAATAATATCATTCTTTTCTAATGTATTTATTATATAATATTATTAAAATTCATTTTTTAAATAGACTTAACTTTTAAAATTTTCTATTTGTTTTTCCTAAATTATTTCTATGTTTCTGTTTTAAAAAGTAAAATTTAAATAATTGTCTATTCTAAAATAATTTCTATTATTCATAATACTTAGCAAACTTTCCGGATTTATATATTTATATTAATCTAAATTTATATTTCTTATTTAAAATTAATTGTATTTTCTTTATATTATAAAAATAATAATATCAAGTATTAATAATAAGCATATAAAATTGTTTATTTATTTATTTTTTCTTATTTCTAATATAGCTCAGTAAAAGCAAAATACTATTTTATGTAATTATTGATTTAAATCCTCAAAAGTAATTATATAAATAAAATGCAGTTATAAAATAAAAAAAGTAATTTGAACATATAACAAAATATTGTATAAAAATAATTATAAAGTTAATGAATAAAAATTGATAAAGATAATAATATATATAAATAATGTTATTTTAATGAAAACATTATAATATATAAAAGAATTTACAATTTTATCTTGACTAAGTAAATAAAAATATAATAATTACAAATGAAACAAAATAAGAAGGAGCTATAATGATTATTTTAAAATAATATTGATTAATAAATAAGTTAAAAAATATAAATACATAAATACAAAAAAGTAAATTATTAAATAAAAATATAATTTATAAATATGAAATTTTCATTTTCGTACAATTTATACGAAATATTCAAAAAAAGAACAAAAAATATAAGAAAAATAATATATATATATATATATATAAATGATTCATTTTTACATTTATATAATAATATTTTTATATTAAATTAATAAAAATAAATCTAATTTAATTATTTTTATATAAAATTCAAAAATTTAGTTTATTATTTTCATTTTATTTTTTGTAATATAATAAGTGGTTTCTACATATGATTTATAATTATAAAATGATCACTTTATGCATTATAATTTTTTTTATTATTTCTTTTTTATGTATTACTTTCTGTTTATGGTTTTTTAATATTGAATTAAATATGTTTGTTTTCTATAAAATCTTAATCGCTTATTTTTTATATATTTTTATCAAAATAGTTCTTGCTTTATATTTTTAACATCATTTTTTCATAACTGCTTTTGTTTTTCTGAAATAGATCACAAGTTTTTATAATTTCACTTCTTTATGAAAAATATTTACTTTAGATATTTTTAGGAGAATGTTTTCTTGAAGTATTATATTAATTTATACTAAAAGTAGTTATTTAATCTTTGTAGTCTTAAGAATAATAAATATTATTACTAATTGTATTAGATAGTTTAACATATAAGGAGTTCATAATCTTTATTTTTTTGGCAGTTGTATCTGTTTTAAGTTTTTTTATTACATAAATTTTAGTTTATTTAATTGAGTCTTTTCTTTGCGTTTGAACTCTTTGTCATTAATTACAAGAATATCTCTAGTTTATTTATATAATTATTAGGCATTTAGATTCTTTTTAAAATCGGAATTTTTTTTGATGATTTTTTCATTTATTATATTTGCTTGTTACAAAAAAAGCAATTAATTTTATTCATTAATAATATCTTAACAAATTTTTTCTTTTTTAAAAATTTTTGTATTTTTTTGAAAAATTTAATTAAAAAAAGATTAATTTTCATCTTCTTTTTATTTATCATTTTGAAAAAAAACACTTCCTTTTTTCGAATTTCTTCCTATCTTAAAATTTTACTTTTTATTTCTTCTAAAAAAAACCCTTCCAAAAATTTTAAAAACTCGTCTTTTTAACATTCCAAAATTGTGCTTTTTTATAAAAAAATAGCAGAATATTCACTTTTTTCTTTTCCGAAAAAAACTTCATATTGACCTAAAAATTCTCCTTTACCTAAAATACATATTCGGGCTTCTTAAAATGTTTTCTATATTTTTTTCTTAATTCAACTTCTCCTTTGTATATTAAAAAAATATGGTTTATATTATCTCCTTCTTTATATAAAAATTATCCTTTCAAAAATTTCCTTTTGTTAAATGAATAGGTTATTTTAGCAAGCTTTTCATATGAAAGCTTATTTTTTGGGTCTAAAAGTTATTTTATAAATTAAGTTTTTTATTCTAGTTTATGATTCTGAAATTTTTGAAGAATACTACGATATTTCTCTGAAGTTAAATAGGAAAAATAACAATCTTCAAGGCAAACTATAGTAGCAGCTCTTATAATATATATATATATATATATAAATATATATATATAAATATATATATATATATATATATTTATATATATTTATACTCTTTATATATATATATATATACCTGGGTTTTTTATTCAATATACCAAGTTCTCCAAAAACTTGGCCGTTTTCACATGTTAAAACATGTTGGTATTTAAATATGTTATCTTGAAAAAAATGAGCACTATTTTTTTAAATGAAAATATCAAAAGTAGGTATTTATAAAAGAATTTCTTATCTTTTTTATTTTAGAATTTTATAATTTTAACTTCCGATAATTTGATAATTTATTGATATTTTTATGCAATTTTTATATTTTAATTTGAAAAAATTTCTGTATTTTTTTATGCGAAAAATTCTTGTGTATTTTTTTTTCATTATTTTCGATTTTTTAGAATTTTTTTTAATTTATTTGGATTTTTCTAGAATTTTTATCTATTTTCTAATCTTTATTTATTAGTTTTTCTTAATTTTCACTATTTTTTTTATAAATTTTAAAATCTTTTTGTTTTTTGAAATCTATTTTTTCAAAAAATTATTTAAAATCTTCTTAAAAAATGGATGTTTCTGATATATTAGAACTTTTTGTTTTTACAATTTATTTATTTATTTATTAAGGAATATCATACAAACTTATTTTTTATTAATAAATATTCCTAATTTTTTTAAATAGTTTATTTCTTATTAAATATTGAATAATAATTCTTATTTTTTAAATTTTTTTTAGTCATTATAAATTCATTTTTGTCAGTTTCTTCTTCAATTTAAAAATTTAATAAAGAAATATTTTTTCTTTTCTTTTAAATTACTTAAAATCTCACTTTTAGTATAAAAATAAAATAAAATGCATTAATAATATTTCGAAAACATCTAAAAAAAGACAATAGTAAAAGTGCATTTTTTATACTAAATTTTCTTAAAGGTGATTATTTTTCATTTAAAAATATTTTATTTTTAGGAATAAAAATACCCACTTTTCCCTATAAAGTAATATAAAATTTATCAGGAATATCTCCATAAAAAAATACTATATCGCCTTTTCTATTATATTAAAATTCCATTTATTTACAAAGTTTATAATGTAAATTAGGCTTTTTTTCCATATTTTGAAAAAAAGGATGTTTCGGGTTATATTAATTAAATTTTTTATGTCTTCTTGACTTCTTTAATCAGATGTTTTATTAACTAATATATTTATTGCAAAAGAAACATTTTAGTTTTATAGAAAGTATTTTATTTTTCTTCCTTATTATGTATTTTATTATTATACAACATTTGTATAATTTTCTATTTATGTTTAGGTTTATTTTTAATTGAAAATCCTTTTGGGAATATCAATTAAATTATTATTATCTAATAAGAGAATACTTTAACGTATTTATTCACGTCTTTATTATAAGTATTCTTGCGATACGTTAATGCGTTATCGAAAGTCTAGTATTCGAGGATTTGGGTGGTTTTATTCTTTATTTTATTCCTTTTTGATTATTTTTGGTTAAAATTCTTTTATGTAATCTTCAAGTATGGAATTTCGATTGATTTTTATAGGAAGTAATTAATCCATTTTTATATATATAAATATATATATATATATATATAGAGATATATATATATCTGTATATATTTATTTATATTTTATATTTAATTTATATGTTTACAAATGTTTTATTTAATTTAATGTAATTTTTTATAATTCATTTATTAAATATTTTTAATTTTTAAATAAAAATAAATAATTTATAATTTTTTTTTAAAATAATTTTTTTTTTTATAAAAAATTATATATAATTAAAATATAAATGGATGTTTTTGAAAATTTAAATGAATCATAAAAAAATTAAGTTTTCGCTTTTTTAGAAATTACAGATACTGAAGATGTTTTGAATGCAACATATTATTTATAAAAATACAATTTTGAAGTGGAGGTAAATAAAAACCTTAATAATCTTCTACTTTTTAAAAACACAAAAATATAAAAAATATATTTTAATAAAATAAAGAATGCAATTTAGGCATATTTTTAATCAAATGAAAAAATTAAAAATAATAGAAATTAAAGGGGTAGTAGCATTACCTAATAAAAAAAAGAATTGCTAAATAAATATAGGAGATTTTTAAAAAATAAATAAAAAGAAGAAGATCATAATAATAATTAATAAAATTTAAATGATTATAATTAGGAAAATATATTCGTTAAGATTTGGAAAAAAATAAGTACTTTTTATATTATATACTTTATTTATTTTATTAAAAAAAGCTTTTTAAACAAGTTTACCTATAGGAAATGAGTTTTTATAAGAAATGAAAAATAATGGTTATTAAGAAAGTTAAATATATAATTTTTAAAAAGGAGAATTTTAAGAGGTATTATTTAATTAATATATATAAATATATCAATTTGTTTTTATTTTACACAGAATATGTAGAAAGCATTTTTAAAAGGTTTACCTTTATTGGTTTATGTACATATGGATGGAAACCCAAAATCAGAAAAATTAATAAAATAAATAATTTTATCATAAGAAATAAAAAGTTTTGTGGTATTATTTATTTAAAAACTAAATATATAAATATTATTTTTTGGCAGATTTTTTTTAAATATTTTCTGTATAAAAATAAATTAAATTAAAGTAAATAATGAATATTGAATAATTAATTTTTATAACTTTTATTTAATAAAAAAAATTATTTTATAAAATAAATGAAAAAAAAAATAATATATATATATAAAATTAATATATAAAATATTTAAAAAATAAAGGATTATAATTATCATATATTAGGTATGATAGGAAGATCAGAAAATACTATAAAAGCATTATAATAATTTTAAATAGAATCAAAAGAATTTCCTTGTTTTATAGTTTTTTATAAAAACTTATTTGAAGAAACTAAAATATAAACAATTATAGTATTTTATAAAAAAATAATAATAAATATATTTA
>NW_004086017.1:0-38379 GCF_000220395.1 Ichthyophthirius multifiliis
CTAAAAGAAAAAATATATATATATATATATATATTTAATATTTATTTTAATTTATAACATCTGATTTAATATTATTTTTATATTTCCATTATTTTTTATATAGTTTATTTTTTTTTTAAATTTAAAAATTTATTAATCTCTCTATTTAATTATTATTATATATTTTAACTTTAATTTAAGTATATTTTATTTAAATTAGAAATATCTTATAGTAATATTTTACTATTTTTATAACATAATATATCACCTATAGGATAATTAATGTATTAGTATTATTATTAATTTTAACTTAACCTTATATATATTTTAATATTAAATACCTTTTTTATTTAAATTAAAATATAATAATTTTATTTTTATAAAAATAACTCTAATTTTTTATTTAAATAAAAAATGATTCATTGTCTTTTTTAATGAGTAGATAAGGAAAAACAAGATTAACAAAATGGTATTCTCAATCTTTTACAAATAAATAAAAATCTAAATATTTAAAAGAAGTTTAAAAAAAAAAAATAATTTAAATAAATGTATTTATTCATTATTTAATAGATTAATGCTATTGTATTAACAAGAAGTAGTCGTTTTTGCAATTTTTTAGAATGGAATGATTATAAAATAGTATATAAAAGGTAAATATATATAAATATATATATATATATATATATATATATATATATATTTAAACCTTTTTTATCAAATCAAATTTTTAAAGATACGCCAGTCTTTTTTTTATTACTATTGTTGATAAAGAAGAAAATGAATTATCAATTTTAGAAATTATTCACCATTATGTAGAATGTTTAGATAAATATTTCGGTAACGTTTGCGAATTAGATTTAATATTTAATTTTCATAAAGTATTAATTAACACCTTATTTATAATAAAAATTAATTTTTATTTATTGAAAATAAATTTAAAAAAGGCTTATTTTATTTTAGATGAAATGTTAATTTCAGGACATATTATGGAACCTAGTAAAAAACTTATTTTAAAAACAATATAAAGTTAAGAAGTTTATAAAGAAGATAATATAGTAAAATCATCACAAAACCAAAAAAAATGAAAAAAAAAAATTAATAAAGAAATTTATATTATTATTATTATTTGTATATTTTATATTATTATATAAAAGATAAACAAAAACAAAAAAATTTTAAAAAAATGTTTTTATTAATATAATTATAAAATTATTATAGATAATAAATAACTATTTTTAATTTTAAATATATATATATTTCTTCTATCTTTAAATTTTTCAATATTTTCTTTATCTCTATTTATAATCATCATCGTCTCTTCTATTATTAAATCTTTCATATTTGTTTGTGTTGTCTAATATAGAAAAAATAAAAAATTATTTAAAAAAATAAAAATAATTATAATACATTTTAAAAAGAAGAATTTCTATTATAATCTCTTTTCCACTATCTCTATCTCTATCCTATCTTTATCTATTATTATTAGCTAAATTGACTTTTATTTCTCTTCCATCGATTTCCATTCCATCTTTTTTCAATGCTTTTTACATAGAAGGTTTATCTGCGAATTTTATATGTCCGTATCCTTTGCTCTATAAATAAAATAAACAAAAAATTAAAAATAAATGGATACTTTTCCATTTTAAGAAGCCACTCTACAGTTAACAATATCTCCACAAGATGCAAAGAATCCTTTTATATCATCAGAATCGGTTTTAAAAGAAAGATTTCCAACAAAAATAGTATTAGTTTCTTCTTCACTATCTTCGTCTTTTTATTAAAACTTTCTTTCATATCTTTCATTTTTATCTTTAGGTTTTTCTATAACTAAAGTTCTTCCCATAAATTCTATATTATTTCCCTAAAGAGCTTTCAAAGAGCTTTCCTCAGTCGAAAAACCAACAAAGGCGAGTCCTTTAGAATTTCCGTAGTGATCTTTAAGCAAATTAATTCTGTTTATTCTTCCAAAGTTTTTTTCTAAAAAAGTTAATATAGCATCTTCTTTTGCTTAAAAGTTAATTCCTTTAACTACTACCTCGTTTTTATTTTAGAAGTTTTCATCACGATTTGAGTTAGAGGAATATTAAGGAGATTATTTATTTTTTTAATAACCGCTTTGATTTCTTCTTTAGTCTTTAGAAAGTTTTTTATCCACACTGCTTGAACTGGAATATGATCTTTCCTATTTTTTTTATTTTTTTTAATAAAATATATTTATTTAGTTATTATTATTATTATTTTTACTCTGCGATTCTTTGAATAGCGTTGTTCAGTAAATATAGAGCTTTTTTCAGTGTTCTTTGTATGTATAATAAAATGAAATCGGTTTTTTTTTTATTGAACACAAAATATATTATTATTCTTTACTTTATTATTGAACATTTATTTAACTTTTTTTTTTGTATTTGTATTTTTTTTTTATATATATTTGTTTTTAATTATATTATATATTTAATTAATTTTTTTATATTTTCTATATATAGTGGATTTAATTTTAAATTACGCTTTTTTAAATAGATACAAATAATAAAAAATATAAAGAAAATTTTATTAATTATAATATTTTTTTATTATATAATTCTAAAAAATAGTATATTTGTTTTATATAATCATAATATATATTTATACACTATAAAATTATAAATATAGTTTTTTATTTATTCTAAATTTATTATTATTTTATTAGATTGATTCTTTAATTATTCAACTTATTTAAATATTTAATTTTTTTTTTTTTGAAATAAAATTGTTTTAAAATAATAATTTAAATAATTTTTGCAAATCATAAATAATTCACATGAATTAGAATTTGTTTTTAATTTTTTTTTAAAAAATAAAAAAATTCAAAATTAAATTACAATTTTTTTTACATTATTATTTGATAATATTTTAGAATTTTAAATATATATATCTATATCTATTAGTATTTAAATTTTTCATTTAAAAATACTTTTAAAGAAAAATAAATAATAATATATATAAACTAAAAAAAAGTAAAAATATTTAAATTATTATATTATTTTTATTTAATATTTAAAAAATTAAATATTATTATTCATTTATTTTAAGAAAAGTTTTATTTGTATTTTTTTCTAATATTTTTTTTTTTTAAAAAAAAAAAAACACTTTTTAGATTTTTTCTTCTTAAAAAATAAAACAGTAAATTTATTATTATTTATATATTTTAAGTAAAAAAATAAAATAATAATATTATTCTTTCCATATTTATATTAAAATATATTAATATAATAATTGTATAAGAATATATAAATTAATGAACATAAATCCTAATATAATAAATGTAAAAAAAAATCATATATTTATTTTCAAAAATATTAATTTAAAATAATCTTTATGAAGAATAATTTCAATAGTATGTAATAATAAGATCCTTAAGCAATATCTAAATTAATGTTATAAAAATCTTCATTATTAAAACAAGGTTTTTTTAATTGAAAAAAAAAATACAAAACTCATATATGAGAATAATTTTTATTTTAAATAATAATTTAGAATATGATCAATAAAATTAATAAAATCAATAAAATTAATAAAATTTAAATATTTCTTATATAAACGAAAGCTTGAAAGAATCATAATATACATTAACAAATTAAAAATAAGGTTTTTAAAATAATACTAAATTACATTTATAAAAAAAATCTTATTAATTTAAATAAAAGAAAAACAAATAGTTAAGCCAAGTGAGTTAAATGTGAAAACTTTAATTGTAAATGACAAAATATCTTTAAGTAGTGAACAGTTTAAAATATGTTGTAAAATTTAATACGGGAAGAAATAATTTATACTCGAAATACTAGAAATAAAATTATAAAACACACAAGAAAAAGATACAAATTAATAAAATTAAATAAAAGATAATTAAAATTTAAAGAAAAAAATTGAAATACCTTTCAAAAATATGAATAAAATATTTATAAATTAAGTACAATCAAGTTTGATTATAGGTATAAAATATTAAAATATATATATCTTTTTTAGACAATTTTTAAATAATAAATATTTTTTTTAATTAAACATAAAAAACATAAAAAATCTTCTAGAAACATTATAAGATAAAATAAAATAGTATTAAGAATAAAAAAGGTTATAAAATGATTAAAAAAAAGTTACTTCTTAATGGGTAGAACATGATTTTTTAAGTATCTTTTTTTTTTTAAAAAAAAAAAAGATATAAAATAAATATTATAAAAAAAAGCTATAAATCCAAATAATGAACCAATTTTTATAAATGGAATAAATGCCAAAGTTTAAATAATTTTTTCAAAAGAAGTTTCTAATAAATAAGCAAAAGACTAAAATTCATTAATCTAAAAAATAAAACAAAATATAGAAATAGTAAATAAAAGAAAGAAAAAAAAATATATATATAACTTATATAAATAAATTTTTAGCCATATCTATATATTGATAATGAGCGTTATATAAAAAATGAAATAAAACAAGAAGAATATCATTTAAATTAATCTTAAATATCATAGCAAATCAGTTCAATACCTGGGTAAGCTTAATATCCAAATCCATCTTAATAACAATATCCTCAACAATATTAAAGTTAGAGTCCATACCAACCTAATCAATAATAAATATCTTAATCGTAAAAACAAATACTTAAGAATTTTCAAAGCGAATAAATAAATTCAAACTATCCTAACTAAATGTAATAGAGCCAAATTTCATAAGGAGTATAAAGTGCAAACTAAATGTAATAAATTCCGAATAATTAAATGTAAAATATGATGTAAAATAGCTAATTAACTACTAGCAGTAATCCATAATAAAACGTAATAAGCAATCAAATATAAAATTAAAATAATAACTAAGTAGGGATGATGTAATAAAAACATATAAATCCAAGCATAAACCAATATGTAAATAAAAAAAATCCTATTATAAATTCTTAATAAATAAATTAATATCCTGGAGTGTCAGTACCAAATAATAAAAATCCATAAATGCAATATAATTAAAGATAAATGGGAAATAATCAAATTCATAAAATAGGAATTAATTAGATTTAAGGAGGAAATGAATAAATAGCGATAGATAGTAATTAAATGTAGATGCCAAATAATAATATTCCAATTATGAATATTGAAATGTCAAAAGAAAAAATTATATTGTAAAGATAATAATAATATCTATAATCATAATAATAAATTTAATAAAAATAATAACCTTAAAATTAACATTAATAATAATAACTTTAAAATATTTAATAAATATAATAAATATAATAGTAATAATAATAATAACAATAATAATAATAACAATATTAATATTAATAACAATAACAATAACAATAACAATAACAATAACAATAACAATAGCAATAACAATAACAATAACAATAACAATAACAATAACAATAACAATAACAATAATAATAACAATAACAATAACAATAACAATAACAATAACAATAACAATAACAATAACAATAACAATAACAATAACAATAACAATAACAATAACAATAACAATAACAATAACAATAACAATAACAATAACAATAACAATAACATATATACAATAACAATAACATAACAATAACAATAACAATAACAATAACAATAACAATAACAATAACAATAACAATAACAATAACAATAACAATAACAATAACAATAACAATAACAATAACAATAACAATAACAATAACAATAACAATAACAATAACAATAACAATAACAATAACAATAACAATAACAATAACAATAACAATAACAATAACAATAACAATAACAATAACAATAACAATAATACAATAATGCTCAAGAGAATTAAAATAGTATTCATTTAGGTAGATAAAGCATTAGCTAAATTCAACCAATCCAATAAAATAATTAAATACCATATTAAAAGAATGAATAATATTTGAACTAAATTCCATAAACAAATTAATTATATAATAGATTTGAAAATACAGAATTTCCGGGATAAATAAAAAGATAATTAAGTAATTAATAAAAATAATTCGAAGGTCCTCAGCTACCTTAAAAATTTACTTAAAGTTAAATTTTATAATAATAGTAATAATAATAATAATAATAATAATAATAATAATAATAATAATAATAATAATAATAATAATAATAATCTTAACAACAAATGAATATATAAAAATAATAATAAAACTAACAGCAAATCTAATAGATATAACAATAATAATAATATTTATAACAAAAAATTTAATAATAGTAATTATAATAATAACAATTTAATAATTAAAATATCTAAAATAATAATTTAAACTAATAAAATTAATTTTAATCTAAATTAGTTTAAAGCTATAAATAATAGTAATAAGAACTTTAAGCCTAAATTATCATGGAACATTAAAGTAAAATAAAATTTAAAGCATTTAATTATATAAATAATAGAATTTTTCGATGTTGATGATATTAACATTGAAAATGAAGAAAAATTTCCAATTCTTAATTAATAATAATTAAAGAAAATATGTAAATTTATTCCTGAAAAATGTAAATACATTTTATTTATTTTTGTATAATTTTTAAATAAATATAAAAAGTAAAAGGATAAAATTTAGAAATAAAAAAAATTAAATTTTGGATAAAATTAAATAATTACATAATTAATAAGTTTAGTTTGTTGACGAAGGAGAAGAAATGTAATTTAAAAAAAATAAAAAAATATAATTTTACTTTTTAAGTGGTAAAAATAATAAAAAAATAAAATGCCCGGTATATGAATGCTAAAAAGAGTTAAAAAAAGAAAATATAAATAAACATATAAAAGAATCACATCCTATTCTTGTATTATATACTTTTTATTAAACATAAAATTAATAAATTTATTTAATTCTTTTTATATTAAGTCAAATATAGAATTTTAATTAGATGATTCAAATAAATTTACATTTGATGAGAAAATATATGATTACATAATTCTTATTTTTGAAATATATCCAAATGAATATTAATAGTTTATATAAAAAGTAACAAATTTAAAAAAAAAAAAAAACAATATTATCTATTTTATATAATAAATAAAAAATATAAATAATTTTTTTTTGTATTTAATTACTATATATAAAAGTCAAGAGAATCAATCGAAAATAAAAAAACATAAAAATGTACAAAAAAATTGTAAAAAAAATTAGATGAAATAAGTTGATTTTTTTAAGAAAAAAAAAAAAAAAAATTTAAAACATTTATATATTTTTTTAAAATTAAATAAGAATTTGATTGTAAAAAAAAAAACAAATATTTTTTATATTAAAAAAAAAAAAATTCTTAATTTATTTTATAAAAAATAAATAAAAAAAAAACTATAATAACTATGGGAAATATATGTGATCCTTATTGTTCTTGTTCATGTGAAGATTAAAAAGTATTTAGAGATTGCAGATAATGCTTTTAAGAATGTTTTAATTGTGATGGATGTTAATAATTTACATCTTGTGATTATAGATTAATGAACCCATGTTTAATAAGAGAAGTTTCAAATAAGGATCTAATGTAAATTTTAAAAGAATTCGATTATTAAGGTGAAATAGATGATTAATGGTATGGTAAGATTAATTATAAAATAATAAAAATAAATTTGAAAAATATAAAAAAAGGTGAAATATAATTACTTGAGCACAAAATTTAAAAGGAATTAATTTGTTTAAAAATAATAGAAACAAGTAACGAATAAGAATTTGAATAAATATAATAATCTTTTGTAAGAAGACTTAAATTAAATAACGAAAATATCGTAAGATTACGATGTATAAAATAATATAAATAAAAACAATATTGAATATTTTATTTTCAAAAAAAAAAAAAAAAAAATTAAGATATTATTAGTAAAAGCGTTGATACATTTTGTTCTGTATTATTTAAAGTAAAAATAAAATAATTATAAATATATATATATATATATATATGTTTAAATTTGAAAGTCCTACCTGTTTTTCGATTTCATTATAACAGATTTAGAAAAAGAAATAAAGCACCGTTAAAAAAAAGACATATATTTTACTGAAGAAGAAATATGGAATTTAGTATATGGAATTATAAATGGAATGCGATATTTTTCTTCAATTTCCCTTCCACATAGTTGCTTACGAACCAAACACATATATGTTTCCTAGACAGGCCAGTATAAAGTAGCTGATCCTGGTCTTTTTAATTACGAGACATCGTATGATATAGTATTTAATAATAGGGAAGCTAAAAATAAAGGAATTTTATTGAGTCCTGCTTTAATATATGGATTGGAAAGAAATATAGAAAATCCAATTCACGATTAAGTCAAGAGTGATGTTTTTTGTGCCGGAATGATAATACTGGAAGCTGCGTCTTTAAAAAACTCAAGCAAATGTCTTGACTTTTATAATTATTAAATAATGGAGGATCTAATAGAAAATAGATTAAATAATGTAAAAGAAAAATACCATGATTCTCTTTATTATTTGGTAAAAGAAATGATAAATATAAACGAACTTTAGAGACCTGATTTTTAGACTCTTTTTGAAAAAAATACTAGAAATTTAAGATTTAAATAGCATATAGTAAATAATTTATAAGCGCATTTTGCAGCGGCTTCAAATGATAATTTAAGTGATTCCGTTTCTGTTTTAAATTAAAGCTTTATTAGTAATAAAGGAGGAAAAAAATAAAACATTAATAATAACTTTAATAATAATTTTAATAATAATATTGTGGTAAGTAAGCCTTTTGATAATAATGTTTCTATTATAGATAATACAAATAATATTTTACCTAATTTTGGTGTTAGTAATTAATAAAATTTTGATAATAATAATAATTTTGGTATAGGACTTGGTTTAGGCCAATATTCAATGCCTGTTCCTCTTATGTCTATGAATAATAATTTTTTATCTGGATTAGATTATGTTGGAAGTACTATGAATAATACTAGTAATTAATAAAATAAAATAAAAAAAATATAAATATATATATTTATTTTATTAGAAATTCCAAGAGAAAAAGTAATTGAAACTTATAATAATGGATCTAAATATGAAGGAGAAGTTAAAAACGGACTCAGAGATGGAAAAGGAAAATATTATTATAACAATGGAGGTTATTATGAAGGTTAATGGAAAGATGGATAAATGAATGGTATAAAAAATAAATTAACTATTTAATTTATTTTTTATAAATATTATAAATATATTTATAGGATAAGGTACTTTATATTTCCCTGATGGATAAACAGCCTATGATGGCTAATGGAGAAATGATAAGTTTTAAGGATACGGAGTCCTTTATAATAATACTATTATTAACTCAAATTAATATTTTGATTGTAAAAACTTTAATAATTTAGGAGATTTCTGGACTAAATATGAAGGTGATTTTAAATAAGATTAAAAAGATGGGTTTGGTACTTTATATTTGTCTAATGGCGAAAAATATGTTGGAGGATTCAAAAGTAATAAAATTTAGGGTTAAGGTACTTTTTATACAATGAATGGATAGGTTATAAAAGGCAGTTGGACTAATAATATTAAAGTCATATGAGAAATATATTTATTTATGTATTAATTATATAAAATAATAAATTATTATTTATAGTATATTTTATTGATTTTTATTTATTATATAAATGTTTTTATTTTATAAATTAATTTTTTTTTTTATATTTAATAATAATAATATATTATATTTTATTTTTAATTATATCTTCTAAATAAATAATGTTTATATTATTTATTTTAAGTTAAGTTTATGAACAAAAATTTTTAGAACAAATATATAATATTATTAAATTAAAGTATAAATATTATTTTTTACATTTTTATTCTTACGATATTTTGGTTTCTTTAATAAAACAAAATATATGTAAAACCAAAAAAATAGATTGAATATGTATCATTTTAATCAATATTTAAAAAAAAAAAAATATATAAAATAAATACAACAAAAAACGAATTATAAAATGTAATATATATTTTTATTTTTTATTTATAAACACTGTGTTAAAAATAAAAATTTAAAATGATAAAAATTTTTAAATACAAAAAAAGAATACTAAAAAAAAATAATATATAATATAATATATTTTTAAATATAGACCTTATAATAAAAATAAATTTTTCTTTAAAAAGATTTTTTTTTTTTTTTTTTCATTTGAAACTATTATTTCAATCTCTTATATTATAATTGATCTTTTTTTTACGAGTTTTAATTGCTGAATATTTGGTTAACTCTTTATATATATATATATATAAAAATCATTAATACATTTAAAAAAATAAATTGCTTTACTATGGATATCGTCTTATAATTTTTTATCATTTTATTCAAATTTTTACAATATTTCTTAAATTTTATATTCATATTATTCAAGCAATTTATCAAATTAAGTATAACTAAAAGTTTAACTAAAAGTTTATATTTCTTTATTTATTTTCTAATACAAAAGTTCATCTATATAATTTTTAAATATAAAAGATTTAAATTTTATTATATATTTTAATTACAATTTTATGATTATATAGATCCTTAATAAACTCTTTTTGATAAAATAGTAGCAAATTTTTGTTTGAAAAAATCTTATTGGTTTTCTTGATTATTATTTAATTAA
The DNA here is from genome assembly GCF_000220395.1 of Ichthyophthirius multifiliis. NCBI lineage: Eukaryota > Ciliophora > Oligohymenophorea > Hymenostomatida > Ichthyophthirius > Ichthyophthirius multifiliis. Next base: position 10,567 of record NW_004086017.1, read on the forward strand.
TAAGAAGGTAAATCAGCTTAAAAAATATAATTAACATTAATTTTATTTTTTAAATAAAGTTATTAAATATTTTTTTAAGCAATTTATGATTTAGGAGCACTTTCTTATTATTTTTTCTTTTAAATTTATGAGCAATTTTTACATATAAAATTATCAGATTAATTACTCTTTTTATTTAAAATACAAAAAAATATATATTTTTAACTTTTTTTTATTTTTTACATTTTGAGATGATAACTTTTGATTACATTGCTTGCATTTTTATATTTAACGCGTTGTCTAATTTTTATATTTATTTTAAAATTTAAATTCTTTAGAACTATAATAATCAACTGATCTAAATCTTCTCTAAAAATATTGAAATTAATTTAATATAATATATATATATATATATATATATATATATATATATATTAAATAATATATACCTTTTATTAAAATACTGTATAATCAATAACTTAACCTCTTTTTGAATTCCTTATTTAATAGTTATGTTAAGCTTTTTTTTAACTTTTATTTTTTTATTCTTAATTAATTTATTAATCTGATTATTAAGCTTCATTATTTTTTAAATTTTGATCATTAATTTCGTTTAAGGATTATGAAATTGGTTAATTCTAAGAAGGAATAGTATTTTAATTATTTTAAATAACTATAAAATTTTAAATATATTTAAATATATATTTATATTATATTATATTTACCTTGTAATTTTTCTTCATTTTCTTGATTATTTACCTAGATGTTATTTTAAGATTTGCTTTTATCTATTTCAATTATAGAATTTTTATCAACATCATTTTCTGGATTAGTTTATTATATATTCACATCTTCTAACTATTTTTATTCATTATCTTCTTATACTAATATAAAAATATATTAAATAAATATAAAAAGATAATTAAATATTTATTTTAAATACATCTTGATTTTGTATCTTAATTAAATATTAATTTATAAGGTTCATTTAGAGAAGAGCTACTACTATCAACTTATAAAATAATTTTTTAATTATTATTTTTATTTTAATTTTAGATTTCTTTTTAGTTATCATTTTAATTTTCCAATTAAATTTAACTAATTTAATTTTAAGATTCTTTTAATAGATTTTAAATTTAAAATTTCTTTTAAAAATCTATTTTTAAATAATATATAAAATAATATTTTATAAAAGAAAAAAAAATATATATATATAAAAATATATATATGATTAAATAGATAAATATATAATAATTATTATAAAAAAAATTATTTTAAATAAAAAATAATAAATATAAATAAATTATATATAAATATATAAATATATAAATATATATATATAATATTATATAATTATATATATATATAATTATTTTATATATTTTTAATTATTTATATAAATATTATATATAATTTTTAATTATATATTTACTTTTTTTTTCTTTATCCTATTTTTTTTTTTACTTTTTTTTTATAAATTTTTAATTATTAATAATATAATTATTTTTTTCGTTTTGGACACATTATTTAATTTATTTGTTATATTAATTATTTACTTTTTAAATTTAAATATCTTTTTCTTTTTCCTATTCTATTTATATTATTGATTATTATTCTTCTTATTCTTAGCTTTAGTCAATAATAATTTAAATCGGTTGTTTATTTTCTTCATCTGAATCTAAAATTTCTATAATTTCTTACTTTTTTTTATGATTTTTTCTCTTGTTAAGGTCATTCTCATATTAATTTAAAATATTATATTAATACGAGTTTTTTTAGATGTTTAATAATTTTTAATTAATATTTTAAGTTTTATATTCTTAAAGTAAATTTTAAATAGTTTAATCTAAAAGATATTCTTAATTTTTTAAAAATGAATTTTATTATACTTTATTATCATTTTTAAAATAATATAATTATTTATTATTATTATTATTATTACTATTACTATTATTATTATTATTAAAATTGTCCGAATTTTTATTTAAAAAATCATTATTATTACTGCATTGATTATTTGTTTAAAATAAATTTATTTAATTCAAATTATTATTAAATAAAATATTGTTACTAATATTATTATTTATAATAAATTATTAATTTTTATTCTCATTAAATGTATTTTTTTAAATATATTTTAATATAATAATTTTAATTTTATTAAATAGGTTCTATATTTTATTCATTTCTATTTAATTAATTTTTTAATTAAATATTATTCATAAAAACATTATTTGGTGAGTTATTACTATAATTATTTAATAAATTTTCGATAATATTTTTCTTTTCATTTTCATCTTATAAAAAGTTTGGTTATAATAGCATGTTAATATTATTTTTTTATTAAAATTTTTACTAACCAATTTCACTATTTCTAATTTTATTTGTCAAAAGCTCCTAGCTATTATTTTAAAAATAAGAGTTTTGCATCTATAGCTGCACGTTTATTGGATTATTGCCCATTATTTAGCCGGCATTTTAATTTATTACTCCTCTATTTTAAAAAGAATTGCCATTTAGATTATTGTTTGAAAGATTATTGGTATCTTATAGTTAAAAAGTATTTAACGGGTTCTAAGATTGAATTTTAAGATTTTTCTAGAATTAAGGAATAGATAATTAATTAATTATTTAAGGGTTTCTCTCTGGGAGCAATAGATTGCTTTATGTTTGATTTTAGTTAAAAATAGAATTGTTGAGATAATTTTTATTAAACATGAATACAGAGGCTATAAATTTAAGATATGATGAATATATTATTTTTTGTTATTATTAATTAGATGATTTTTTGTATTATTTAAATATTTTTTTATATTTTCTTTTGTTTTTCTTTTTTCTTTTTATCTTTTTGTATTTTTTGTTTTTTTTTGTTTTTTTTTTTTTTTTTTGTATAATTAGTTTTTTTTTATTTTTTTTAATATTTTTTATATTATTATTTTTTTATTTTTTACTTTTTACTTTTTTTTTTTTTTCTTCTTATTTTTTTTTATCTTTTACCTTTAGTAAAATTATAATTAATAATCAAATAAAATAATAAGGAATTAGAATTAATTTATTAAAAAGTTTAGAAAATTATACGTTTTTTTACTAATGAAATAATATTGTATTTATAGAGTATATGATTTATTAATACGTATAAATATATAATATTATTAAAAATAGAATAAAATAGACAAAGATTTAAAAAACAAATAATTATATAGTAATATAAAATAAATTGTTTTAATAAAAAGAAAAAATAAGTTAATACTCGAAAAACAAATTAAATATAAAATTAATTTTATATTAATAAAAATATAAAATTATTAATTAATAAAAAAGTTATAAAATATAAAAATTAATTAATATTTAAAATTACTTAATAAATATATAAAATATAATTTATATTTTATAATATTATATAATAATTGTTTTTTATGTTAAAATATATAATACTAAAATAATTTATTTTTAAATAAGTAATATAAATGATACTTACTTATAAAATATCATTATTTTTTTAATTAAAAAAAAAATTATTATATATTTTAGTTTAATTATTTTTTAAAAAATTTTATCTTATTTACCTTTCATTTTATTTTATTTTATTTTTTTTTTTTTAAAAAAAAAAAACACATAAATTGAATAAATTTATAATTATAATAAATATATAATCAAAAAAATATATTTAAATATAATATATTATATTATAAAATATTATATATATTATAATTTTTACTATAATTAAAATATATTATATATTATTGTTAATATTTTTACGAAATAATAATTTTTTTTTTTAATTTTTTATAATTATAAATATAAAATTATATATATATATATATGTATATATATATACAAATAATTTTTTAATTTTTTTTTTTTATATATTAAAATAGTATTAAATATTCATTATACAAATTTCTACAAAAATAAAAATTTAATCAGTATTAAAAAAAAGTTAATAATAAATAAAATATATATTTTTATTTTTATAAAAAAATAAAATATATATATCTATATAAAAATCACATTGAATTCTAAAGTTTTTCTAATAAGCCAGTACCTCCAATTAAAAAAGCCGTATTATAAAAATCTCCTAATTTAGATTTTGAAGCAACTAATTATTCTTATAAATAATCCATTTATTTTTATAATTCTTTCATTTTTTAACTTTCTTATTTATATTATTTAATATCTTTATTTAATTAATCTCTTTCCTAACTAATTTTTTCTAATTCAATCTATTAATAAATATATATTTATATTATTTATATATACATATATCTATTTTTTAATAAAACAAAAAAGTTACTTATTTTATATTAAATTCTTATTTAAGTTATTCGAATTCTTCATTTGGAAAAGATTTTTCTTATAAATTGAAATTTTAATTTTATAAAATTTGAATTTATTCCATTAATTCTGAATATTTTTCGTCATTTTAATAATTAGGTTCTGAAGTTTCTTCCAATTAATGTTCTTTTAATTTAAGTTTATTTTCTAAATATTCCTTCTCAGCTTTTAAGACTTCTAATTCGTCATTATTTAGTTCCATTTTATGTTTAAAATCTTATAATTAATATTATAAATCAGAAATTAATTGTTACAAATTTTATATTTCCTCGTTTTTTTAACTAACTTAACTATTCGATCTAACATCATCTTTTTATTAATTTTATAAGGCTTCTATTTTTGAAGCCTAAAGTGAAGAACTTTCAGTTATTTTACTCTTTTAATCTTATAAAAGTTTATTTTTTTAAATTAACTCGGCTATTTTAGACATTTAAGAGTCTATTTATTCCTATAATTGTATATTTTATTCCTCTATATGGCTTATTTCATTTATTTTTTATTAAAAACTTTGATTTTCGGATTTTAAAGACTTTATCTATTCTTATAGTTGATTATTTTGATCTTCATAATTTTAAATTTTTTGATTGAAAACTTATGTCTATTATTCAGCAGTTTATAATTATTATTAAAGCTGTTTTAAATTCTAATTTAATTAATTTATTTCTAACTTATTTTATATTTCCATATTTAGGATTTTTTCTTAAAGTTTCTTTATTATTTTTAATTTTAATTTTTTTATTTATTTACTTTTGTTAATTCTTCATATTATTAATTTTCTTGTTTTTTTTAATTATCTTCATTCTTTGTTTAAATATTTTCAGGCTTTTTTTATTAAATTTAAGAACTTATAGGTAATTAGGATTAACTTGTATTTGATAAATCAATTTGCTTTATAAAATGTAATTTTATATTTATTTAAATTTATGCTTTTTAATCAGGACATTTTTCTAGTTTTAGAGTTTCATTGAATACTATATAAATTTATTTTTTTATATTAAAATAGAAATATATAAATAATTACTTTATTATTTTTAATCAGCTATTTTTGCTATATCTAAATTAGCCATTCCTGCTACTTTATTTCCTTTTTCTGTAATTATTATTACTGTAAACGAAGTCTTATTTTTTATAATTAAAAATAAATATAAATATATAAAATATATATAAATATATATATATATATATATATATATATATATTTTAATTTATAATTAACTTTTTTTTCTTCAAAATTTTATGTTTCTTCATTAAAATATAGATTAGTCTCTAATTTTAAAATTTCATCAAATATAGCTTCTCCATTTTTTAATGGAACAAGTTTTTATGTTTCTACTTTTTGACTTCCTTTATTATTTTTTTTTATTTTATTTATTATCATATTTAATTATAACCTCTTTTCCAAACTACTTATAATTGGCTTGGAAAACTTATTGCTATATTTATTTTTTATATTCTGCATTCAAAATAAAATAAAAAAGCTTTAATATTTTACATATTTTAATATTTCTTTATTTTTTAAAAAATAAAATATATTTATATAAATAAATAAAAAAACAATTAAATTATTATTAATATTTTTTTTTTAAAAAAAAATAAATAAATAATATAATAAAACTTATTATAATTTTCATATTTGTTTAAAAAAAAAAAAAAAGCAAAATAAAAAAAATGGAAATAATAGATGTACGAGAAAAGGATTATGTTTTAATAAATGACATAAAAGTGGTAAAATAAAATAATAAAAAAAGTCCAAAAAATCACATTTTAAAAAAATAACAAGATCAAACGTAAAATGTTCAGCAAAGGAGGTGGCCCAAATCAACCAAACCAAAAGCTTGAAAATGGCATATCAATTTAATTAGAAAACTCATTCGGTTGTTACCAAACCCCAATTCGTAAAAACTCTTACTTTTGCACAGATGACAACCTGATATATAATTGTGGTAATCATCTAGTTTTATACGATGTAGTTCGTAAAAAATAAAAATATGTAATGAAAAACATAGAAGACTAACCTCTTACAGCGATGACTTTTTTCACAAACCCAACTAAAGGAACCACCAATATAGCCGTTGCCTTAAAATCTAAATCAGATACCCTCCCTTAAGTTAAAGTATATAGTTCTTAAAAGCCTTCGAATTTTTCATTAGTACACAATATTCCAAATTCGATAATTTTAGATATCCAGTTTATTTTAAAAGCGCGATATATAATCACCCTAACCCACATGCCTAAAGGATTTCAATTAAACATATACAATGTATAGGAAGAAAGACACTGTTGCATAAGATAGGTGGAAGACTAAGAAGCTTCTAAAATCGAAGTAAATACAAAACTAGGTTCCGATTTCATTATAATAGGAAAAAAATACTGCCAAGTTTGTTCTTTCGAATACTAAGGAATGTTAATAAATGAAAAAGCCAATTTATATGAAAGTCTAAATAAATAATTCAATTTACTTTTCGAAGAAGAAATTTGTGAAGCCGTCTGGATTTCCGAGTATATTATTATTGCTACTTTCTAAAATAAGCTCCATATTTTCAAAAACCTCATATACTAGAAAACACTCGATCTAGTTTTATTCGAAAAAGAAGCCATTATTCCAATCAGAAATTCCAAGTAATCCCAATAAGAACAAGATTAAATTATCTAATAAGTCCTAGAATAATAAAAAAATGACACTAAGCATATTTCAGTTTCCTGTATGTCCAAATTCCAACGCGGACTAGCAATAGGTTTCCAAGGTGCTTAAATGATTTCCCTTTACGAGTTTGACAATTAAAACGAGCTCGTACATAAAGGTAATTACTACCTAAAAGAAGAAAATATATAGAAAATCCACTCCATAGATATCGCTCCTGATGAAATGTACGCTGTTATATGCATTCTTTTTTATCCCAGAGGCTCTCATTAAACGGCTAAAATAAAAAGCGATGGTGTATATGCGATATCTCCTGAAGAAAAAAAGGAACAACAGGGAAAATTAGAAATTTATATGTTTAATTTAGCAGTAGTAGATGCCATAAAAAGTGTCTAAAAAGACCCTTTTGAGCCTCTTTTTGAATAAGGAGTACATAAAGGATCTATCCTAGATTTATCTTTGTGTCCCACAAGATCTATTTTAGTATCCGTGTGTGAAGATAAGACTACCAAATTTATGGATTTCGGTTCTGAATTTCGAGAATTAATTTCATAGTTTTTCCATGAAACTCCTAATTGTATTTCTATTCATCCTTTAAATATTTAATGCGCTATAGGCTTTAAGGAAGGAATTAAAGTCTTTAATATTCTAGATGATGAATTAAAACCGTCTTTTACGAATAATACGAAAACTTGTACGGCAATCAGTTATAGTGAAGGAGGGCATTTATTGGCCGCTGGAAATTTACAGATAATAAACATTTATAATCCTTATGAATATATTTTACTTTATACATTAAATGGTCATGCTGTAGCTTTAAAAAGCATAGAATGGATCAATAATGATTAGAATATTATTTCTATATGTTAAGGAGGACTACTTAACGTATGGGATTTGAAAACAGGAACAAGGTTTATTGAACATTCTTATAGACAGCATAAATTATTGGCTGTAGCATATGATTTTGATTTTGATTTAGTTGTTTGTGCATGTTCAGATAATAAATTGAGAATTTTTAAAGAAAAAGGCTAAATTTAAGTTTGTGAACATGAAACAAGTCCGTGTTAATTTACTAGTATACATATTAGTAAAGTATAATATTTTTTTATTAATATAAATAAGATATATATATATTTATTATATATTATTATATATATTTATTTATATATATATACATATTTATATTTACATTAGAGATTTGATACCATTATATTTGGAACAAGTGAGGGTTCTATTAGGATTTATTTATGGCCTTTTTGGACTTTTAAGGCTAAAAGTATGGACTATTTAGAAATTCCAATTCACTAGTGTACTATTACCTCAATAAAAATTTCCTAAGACTATTAATATTTAATTACTTGTTCAGAAGATAGTTCTATATTTTTTAGTAAAATTCGAGAATTCGTAGAAGGGGAAGATGTAACAGTAACTGACTTTTTTAATTAGCAAAAAGAAAACAATTATGAAGCTTTAGAAAAAGTTACTCTTGCCTATTCACTTAATAATTTATGTCTTTGCTCTAAAATAGCCCAGGAATAAAAAAAAGAGTCCATAAAGGAACTCGAATTTCGTTTGCAAAATTATAAAAGCGACATTGATGACGAGAAAGAAAAATGGGGTGAAATATACGCCTAAAGGATAAAAACCTTAAAGGAAAAGCATAATGATTAAAAATAAAAACAAAAAGAAAACCTTTTGAAAATATAACAAGAATATGATTAGAAATTTGAAGAGTTAAGGGAAAAAAAAGCTAATTAAAAATAAGAAATGGAAGAAATAGAAGAAAAGCTAAACGAAATGAATTCAAAAGATTTAATTTAATGTTATTAAAGAAGAGATGAACTTACTGAAAAACTTTAAAATTTAAAATCCAAATTTTCAAACTAAATCGAACATGCGCAATAATAATATAATTATACACTTAAAAAAGTATAGGATGAATACGATATTAAATTTAGTGATATTTTTAATAAATATAAAAACGCATTAGAAAATGTAACAAATGATTAACATAAATTTCATGAAGTACTTTCTTAATAAGAATAAGACTTTGATACTTATTTTACTAAGACCAAATAAAATCTAAAAGAAGAACTAGAAGAAGAACTCAGAAAAACAGAAGAATTAAGATCTTCTAATTCTAAATATAATAAGGTTAAAAACATAAAAATAATATATATATAAAATATAAATATAGGAAATATAAAATTATAAAGAAAGAAAATAATATTTGCAGTAAGAATCTGAATAATTAAGTTTAGAAATAAAAAACTTAGAACTTGATTAAAAAAACTTCGAAGATAAATAGAACTAAATGGTGAATTAATTAAACGAAAAAGAAGATATAATCAATATGCGTGAATAATAAATAAAAGACCTCCGAAGTAAGAACATCCATTTATAAAATTTCCAAAAAGTCTACGATTATTAAGTCAATACTTTAAAAGATGAAAGATAGCCTTTAAAAGAGCATTTATTAAATATGGAAAAACACGTTAAAAATCTCTACAATGAACTATTGGAAGAATCAGGCGCAAATAAAAATATTGATAAAGATATAGAAAAAACTGAAAATAAAACAAAAGAAATGAAAATATAATTAAGGGAAAAATAAAAAGACGTAATGTTAACTAGAAGATTAATCGAAAATTTCTAATTTTAAATTTTAGATATGTTAAAGAATTTACAATTTAAAGAATGGCCAAAAAGACTAGCAGAAATTTATACTGAAAACTTTTCAGAAAAATCATATAAAATAGAAAAAGTCTTAGAATAATCCACAATAGGCGCTAACTTAAAAGAATTGAAAAAAGATGCTTATTTAGAATAAATAGAATAAGAATAATAATTCCTTATTGGATAAGATTTAAAAGGCCAAAGAGATTTTTTAGCAAGATAATTAGTAAAAGTAGCCGGTGATTATAGAAAAGTAATGGAGTCAAGAAATGATGCCTATTTAAGGGTTTAAAATATGAATACACTATTAATAAATGAATGTAATGAAAAAAGAGAAAAAAAATCGAAATTAAAGGAATATTTAAGTCTATAAAAAAAAGCCTATAGAGAAGTTAGAAGAGAATTAGCAGTTTTTATGGGACAAAGTTTAAAAGAAATTTTAGATGATGATGATGAAAATATTAATTTCATTCAACAAGAAGATGAAAGTGAAGAGGCTTTGGACGAAATAGATGAAAAAAATAATTAAAATTAAAAAAACAATGAAAGTGGAAATTTATTAGTTGATAATTATAATAAAACGCAAAACTCAGCAAGTCTTTTGAAAACTTGTAATACTAAGAAATAAAAGGAACTACCTTTTGTAAGATATTAATAGAAGTAAAAATTAATAAAAACAATATAATATATAATTATATATATATATATATATATATATTTATATATATTTTTTATAAATAGAAAATCTTTATCTTAAGCCTTATTAAAAAATAATAAATTCTAAGTATAAAAAGCGCCAACTATTACAGAAAAAAAAATTAACCAAAGATAATTAATATAAGATTTATTAAAATAAATAGAACTTATTAATGACAATTAAGATTTATAAGGAGATTAATTAAAAGAAAGAGTGTAAAATTTCCTATATGTTGAAAAAAAAGATACTGTAGGCCCCCTCATATAAAAAGAATAATAAAATTAAGCTTTAAAATTAGCTTCAAGCACTTAAGGACCGTTTTTTTAAACTAATAGAATAAGTATATAAATTTTTAATTAATAATTTTTTTATTTTTTTAGAAATGTAATCTTCGTAAGGAAAAATACCAAATTCACCTGGAGTAGGTAGTAAAACTAGTACTGCTCCACATAACTTTATGTAAACTTTTACAAGTAATTTAGGTTTTGGGTAAACTGGTTAGGATTTTAATAGAAAATCAGCTTTATCTCAATAATAATTTAATAAATGATTTTTTTATATTAATATTTTTTTTAATTTTTGTATTTTTAGTTATTATTTTGTTATTTTTTAAATATTGAATTTTTTAAAATTATAGATATTTTAAATAAAAAAAAGTATATATTATAATATATTAAAAATAATATTCAATTTTAATATAAGAAAAGCTATAAAATAATTTTTTTAATTATCCATTATAATAAAAAAAATTATTCATAATATTAAGTTTTTATATTTAAAATAAATAAAGAACGAATTGTATTTTTTTATACATACATATATAATATATTAATAATAATTATAAAAATTTACTTGTTTATTCATTTTTATTAATTTATTTTAATATATTGATTAAATTATTATTTGATCATCAATATATATTTATTAATAAAAATCCTAAACTTTCATTTAAACGCTAAAAGCAGAAGACATCCAAAAAAAAAAAAAAAATAAGCTTTTTTTATGAAATATGAAAGTAAAAAAAATATAATTAATAAATATATATTTTAAATTCTTTTTGAATAAAAATAATAAACTAAATATTTGATAAAGGTTAAAAGGTTAAAAGAAAAAAAAAAACTTATATCCAAAATAAATGAATTAAATGTTTATTAAATTAAAATGAATAAATATATTGTATTGTATTGTTAATAAATACTAATAATTAAAAAAAAATGAAATTAAGAGGACTATTAAAAAAAATATTTATAAGAAAGTTGAATATTATTAAAATTAATTATATTGAATATTTAATATTTTATATATATAAATCTTTTATAAAAATAATATTTATAAAATAAATAAATAAATATAATTATTAAAAAAAATATATATAATACAAATTTAAATTAAATGCCTTTAATACTATATAAATTTTAATAAAAAAAATATATTTATTTTGAATAATTTGCTAAAATTATACGACTAAAAAATAAAGCTAAAATATAATTATAAATTTTGTAATATTTTTGAACAATAAATTAAAACTTTGTATATATATTTTTATTTAACTTTTTTGTTATTATTAAATTAAACCAAATTCTAATTATTATAACTATTTTTTAAATGTTTTCTTATTTCTAAAGTTAAATATTTTACTAATTAACATTATTTTATTTCTTATTTTTTAAAAATAATAATAAAAGGAATAGAATATAAAAATTTATAAATTAAATGAATTATTTAAAATTATTATTATTATTATTATTATTATTATTATTATTATTATTATTAAATTATTTATAAAAAAATAAATTTTTATATTTGTAAAAATAAATAATATTTACTACTTAGATTAAAAAAAAACACTCTAATAATAAATAAATAATTTTAAATTACAATTTTATTTTTTTTGAAAGAAAAAAATAATAATTACAAAAACAATATCAAAAAAAAATAAACTGTAATTTAAATAATAAAATTTATAACTTAAAAATACGAAATTATTTAGAGCACTTTTTTTTTAAAAAAAAAAGAAAAAAAAAAAAAACAAAACTAATAAAATAAAAAATATTAATCAATCATTTTTAATTTTCTTTACAACATTATCCAAATCTTCAATATTCTATTTATACCCTTAAATTTAGTTATTATTTAAATATTCTTAATTATCATTTAATTATTATTAAGTTTCATTTAATTACTATTGTTTAATATTTAATTATTATTAATTTTTATCTAATTATTATTATATTTAATTATAGTCATCATTATTCTTTTTAACATTTCCAAAAGTTCCTAATTTTTTAATTTAAACATTTTACGGATCAATAGTAGTTTTGAACTAATTTTAATTCAAACTCTAAGCCTTCATTTCTTCCTAAGCTTTTTAAAATTTAACTCTATCTTCTTTCTAATTAATTGTATCCTATATTTTTTCATAAAGATTTTTCAAACTTTCTTTTAAGTCCTTCGAAATTTCATCGTCTAAAAAAGATACTTTTAAATGATCAATTTTAATATCTTCATTTTTTATTTCTTTATAGCATTTAATCTATACACGCGGTATCCCAATTTTAGAACTTAATATATTTTCCAATATTTATGCACTCTATATGAAATTTTTCAATGAATTTTCCTCACAAAACTCCTTATTTTCATACAATAAACTATTCCCTAATTAAAAATAAATACTACTTAAATACCTACTATATTCCTTATCTTCTATTTAAAATGCAATATTTAATGCTTCAGTGTATTATTCCACAGAGTCTTTTAATGAATCCCTCCAAGCTTCCAAATCTCCTAGTCTTAATGTAACTTAAACTATTTATCTTAATAATTCTTTTTATTTTTCCTTTTTATCTAAGTTACTGCTTTATTTAACTTCTTCTAAATTTTTATAAATAATTTTCTTACATAACTCAAGATTTTCCCAGGCTAATTATAAATCATCTATTTTTTATTAAACTAGGTTTTGCTCTTTTTATTCTTCTTAATTTCCATTGATTTTTTCTTCCTAAATTTACACTCCGTTATCTTTATATAAAATAGTGTCTATTTATATTATTTTCTCATCTTAATTTATTTAATTTTCATTTTCATTTTAATTTTCATTTTCATTTTTATTTTCATTTTAATTTTCATCTTCTTCTTCTGATTCATCAGATTCTTCTTCTTCTTCTTCTTTTTATTATTCTTCTTTATTTACTTTTTATTAAGCTTCCTCTCCGAAAATATCTGATGTGACAGTCTTATTTTGTTAATAACATATCTCCATAATAATAATAATATTTCGACATTTTATAATGTTATTCGTTTTTGTAATATTTTACAGCGTCAATCATTAAATCAGAAAATATTTCCTCAGCAGATTCGAATTCGTTTTTTCTAATATGTTCTTTTACCTTTTCGATTTATTATTCTAAATATTCTTCGGTTATTTCTGGCTTATTCTCTTTATTTTCATTTTTCTAAGAATCAGTTTATATACAGTCATTGTTTGTAGAATTTTATACATTAATATTTTTAGGAGATTAATTATCATGTTCATCGACTGTTTAAGATTTGGATTTTTCTGTTTTTTCCATTCTTTTTGTTTTTTTTATTTTATAATAAAATAATATATTTTTTGTTATTTTTAAAAGATTCCCGCTTTGATTTTTTATTTTTGACTTTTTATATAAATTATAAATGTATAAAACAAAAAAATATATTAAATAAAAAAAGAAATTCAAAATAAATAATATTAATTATTTAAATATAAATAAAATTAATTTACTTATTATATATTTTAATTAATTTATATAAATATATATATATATATATATATATATATATATATATATATTTTATTTATTTTTTTATATATTATTTTATAAATATATTTTTAAATAATACACATTTTCACTAAAATTAATAGTATTTTTTTATTTATTAAACACTATATTGATTACTTATTCAGACTTTATATTTTATTTTATTTCGAATAATTTATAAAAATTATCATTTTTTCATTTTTATAAAAAATTAAATAATATTTGTAAAACTTTTTAATGGTTTTAATTTTTTATTTATTGTTATTGCTATTTTAATTATTTTTTTTATAATGTTATATAATTTATTTTCTTTAATTATTTTATATTTTTTAATTTTTTATTTGTATATTTTTAAAGAATATGTAATAATAAAAATTTCATAATTTTTAGAAAATATTCTTAAAGATTTGAAAAAAGAAAAAAGAAAAAAAAAATAATTAAAAAATAATAATAAAATAATTAAAAAAAGTAGAGAGATTAAAAGTTCAGTTCAACAAAAATAAAACAAATATAATATCTAATTAAAATAATAAAAAAAAAATTAAAAACAATTATGGAATACTTAAAATAATATAATCCTTCCTAAATATTATGCAAAAGTAAACTAAAATATGCCCAATGAATATTGGAATTATGAAGAATTTGAAAATGAATGGGGGTTTTATTAAAAATATTTAACAAAAATTTTAAAAAATAAAATAAAATTAGCAATATTGATAATTTTGAAGTTATAAGAAAAATAGGTAGGGGTAAATATTCCAAAGTTTTTGATGGTATAAGTACTATTAATGGTAAAAGAATAGTAATAAAAGTATTAAAACCTGTAAAAAAGAGCAAAATAAAAAGAGAAATAAAAATTTTGCAAATATTAAAAGGAAGTCAAAATATTATAGAATTATTAGATGTAGTTAAAGATTCAGCTTCAAAAACTCCAGCTTTAGTAAAAAAAAAAGAAATATAAAAAAAATAAACAAATAATAAATTTTATAAAAAGATATTTGAATTTGTTGAGAATGTAGATTTTAGGTCGATTTTTCCTTAATTATCCGATTATGAAATAAGATATTAAATATACGAATTATTAAAAGCTTTAGACTATTGTCATAGTAAAGGTATAATGCATAGAGATATTAAACCACAAAATATAATTGTGGACCCTAATAATAAGATACTAAAATTAATTGATTGGGGTTTAGCTGAATTTTATCATCCTGAATAAAATTATAATGTTAGAGTAAGAGATATATATATATATATATATATATATATATATATATATATATATATAAATATAAAATATTATTTATATTTATTATATATATATCTACATATATATATATTTATTTAGATTAATAATATAGGTTGTTTCTAGATATTTCAAAGGTCCTGAACATTTAGTTGATTAAAATTATTATGATTATTCTTTAGATATATGGAGTACTTGAGTTATGTTTGCATCTATGGTATTATTTTAGTATTTTATATATTATCTTAATTAATTTATTTAATTTTTTTTTATTTATTGCATTTAATTTCAATTATTTATATTTATTTTAATAATTATTATTATTAGATTTTTAAAATAGAACTATTCTTTTAAGGAACTGATAATTAAGATTAGTTAGTTAAGATTGCAAAAGTATTAGGAATAGAAGATTTATATAAATATATTAAGAAATATGATTTGATATTAGATTCTGTATATAATAAAATATTAGGAAAGTAAAATAGTTAAAATATTAATAAAATATGAATAATTTATTTTTAAAAATAGATATCCGAAAAAGACTTGGAATAAATTCATAAATGAAGAAAACAAAATTCTTTGCAATGAATTAGCTATTGACTTATTATCTAAAATGCTTATTTATGATCATGTTCATATATTTAATTATATTTAATTAATTTTAAATTAAGGCTTAAAGAAAAACACCAAAAGATGCAATGGAGCATTCTTATTTTGATATGGTTAGGGAAAATAATTATTAAAAATGAATTTAAATAAAATAATTAAAATTTAAATAAATATTATATATATATATATATATATATATATATATATATATATAGATTTATATATTATAACTATAAAAAACATTAGTTATATTTTATTAATATTTGTTTATTTCAAATAAAATAATATTTTATATTTTTTTTGATTGTTAAATATATTTTTTTTATATATATACTTTTATTATTTGATTTCTTTAGAAATAATTTTTAATTTTTTCTATCTACAATATTTAACTTTTAAACATAATTTAAAATCATTTATAAGTTTTTAAATTCTTTTTAAATATACATATATAAAAATGTGTATTATTAATAAAATATTTTAATTTATTATACCTTATCTAATTAAGCTCTAATGCACTTTCAAAAAAAAAAATAGATGTAAAATTAAAAAATCCAATTCTTTGAAATTTCATATAAAAAATATGAAAATCTAATTATTAATAATTTTAATTTTTTAGACATTTTATTTTTTTACTATATATATATTTGTAATATTATATAATTTTGAATTGTAAAATTATTTTAATATTTATTTAAATAAAAACGATGTTTTATATTCATTTTATATAGTAAATAAATAAAAAATAAAAATTATGTATTAAAATAAATTAAATATACATTTAAAATCTAAATCATATAAATAATAAGATTTTAGAGTATTGATTTACCTTACGTAATAAAAATAAATTATATTTTTAAAAATACATTAAATATATAGTTATAAAGAAATTTAATTTTATAATAATTTATCTATATTAACAAAAAAATTTAAATAAAATAGGTAATAGTTAAAATATAAAAATAAAATTAATTAAATTTTTTTTTTTAAAAAAAAAAAAAAAAATTAATATTTCATATTTTTCTATTTTGAATATATATAATAATTAATAAAATTTAACTAATAATTTTTTAAACAACATAATATATATATACTTTAATAAAAATAATAATAATAATTTTTTAAATATAAAATAATACATTATAATTAATATAGTAAATAATTTATATTTTTATTGAAAATATATATTTGGTCATTTAAAAAAAAGTTAAAATAAAAAAGAACATTTAAACGTTAAACTAAGATTTTAATTTTAAGAATAATAATAAACTTTTCCGAATTAAAAAAGAAATTAAATATATTAAATATTATTTAAACAATAAATTTATTTTTTGTATTGATTTTATTTATAATTTAAATTTAAATATTTTTTATATATATAACATTATATTAATAAAGTATTTTTATTCTTTCGTATATTAAAACAAAAAAAGTAAATAAGTATTTAAGTTATAAAAAAATAACAATAAAAAAAAATGATTAATAATTATTCTAAACTTCTAATATAAAAGACCTAATTTATAAATACTTTATTAAAAATTTTTATTAAAAAGATGTTTCTGATTTAAACTAAAATGACGTCTAATGGAAAAATCTAATTTAATCTTCTTTATTTTATTTAAATACATAATTCTCTTAGAATTAAAAAAATATAGAAACTAAGCTTAAAGGAAATATGAATTAATTATATGCTTATTATAATTTATAAATACCAACTATTACTATTAATATTGAAAATAATTTGGGTGAAGAATAATATATTTTATATGTAACTTCTTTGATATCAAAGGGAAGTAAATTATAGGACATATTTTAATTGAAAGGAGATAATTTGAAAGGAATTTCTAATAAATAAAACTATATAGAATTTAAAAATTTAAAATTTTATAATTATAAGAAAGAAAAAGTAAAAAATAATATTGATAAAATATTATTTAATATTATCATATTTTTTTTTATTTAATTGTAATAATTACTCTAAATTTTTAACCCTTTTTATTTATTTTTCTTAAAAAATAAAAAAAAAGAATTGTTAATAACATATTTGTGTTTTCCTTTTACATAATAATAAAGAAAATGTACCAGTAATCATATAAGGATGTATTTGTTCAGGAATGATAATAAAATCAAGGAAAAAATCATTTTAAGAGGAAGTAATAAATTATATTAGATATAAATAAATTATATAAATAAATAACTAAATATTTTATATTAAATCCATATTATTATTAATTTATTTTTTTCTTTTAGCTTTTTATCAAAACAAAAATAATTTGTTTTATGATATTTTCTTTATTATTAAATTCTTATTAAAAATAAGGTTTTTTTAATTAATTATTATTAACTTAATTAAATACAACTATATAATTTAGAAAATTTTAATAATTAAAACAAATTTATAATTTAATTTATAATAAACTAAATAGTTTTTTTTTTTATTTTTTACTTTATTGATTATATTTATAAAAAAATATTATATTATTTAATAAATTAATATAGTTAAAAGACTTAAATTATTTTTCTCCTCACTTTTTTAAAACTAATTTATTTTACTAAAATGAAAATAATTAAATCTAAAAAATTAAAAATGACTAAGAAGGATTTATATAATATCTTTTGAAATCAAATATAAGACATAAAGTTTAATTTTTTAAAATAAAAAAATATTAAATAAATTTATAATATTTATTTTTATAAAAAAAATAGTTAATAAATCCTCTTTTTTTAGCTGTAAAATTTAATAAAGTAATAAAAATAAAATTATTAAAAACTTAATTTGAAAAACATATAGACGTAATTAAAAAATAAATATTTTATTAATATTTTATTAATAAAAAATAATAATATTTATAAAAAAATAGAATTTATTATTAATTAAACATTTTTTTAACGTATTAAAATCAAAATAAAATTAAGAAAAATCTATAAAATTAATAATATTAATTGATATTAAAGATTAATAAAAAATAGATTAAGTAAAAAAAAATTATTCAATTTTTTTTTTTAACAAAAAATAGATTAAAAAGCTCCTTTCCGTTTTAACAAGAGGGAATTGTAGTATTCATATTAATTCATAAGACTATCTTTAAGAAAAATATTTTACCTTTTAAATAAATGTAATTTATTATAAATATATATATAATATAAAATTTTAAATCAAAAAAGTAAGAAATTTTTGATAAATATAAAAAAGCTTATGATAGCGAATTTTACAATTATTATAATTAAAATATTTTTCTTTATTCGAAATCTAGAAATTATGTTTATCAAGAAAATCAAAATAAAATATATAATTATTAAGATGATAATAAAGTAGAGAAAATATAAATAGACATAAACAACTTTAATGAACTTCTAAAAAGATAAACAAAAAATTTAAACTTAAAATAAGTTTACGTTAGTTCGTTTAATAGAAATATAATAATAATAATAATAATAATAATAATAATATTAATAATAATAATAATAATACTAACAATAATTTATCAATGGAAAATTCAATAGAACTTATTAAGAAAACTGAATAAAATACATTTTAAACTTTTTAAAATAAGTACAAATATATATTTATTAAAATTTTAAATAAAAATATATTCTTTTTAATATCAAAGCTTTTCATTAAGTCTAAATGAATAAAATCATATTAAAAATTATATAAACCCTTATTAAAATTAGAATTATATCATTCAATTGCCTTTCTTTATTCTCAGTCATCCTTATAATAAGTATTTTTAAAAAAATATTCAACATATTTTATTTTTATAGTATGAATCTTTAAGTTAATAATATAGGATAATTTTCGGTAAATAATAATAACTCTTATTAGGAATATTAAAAATTTAAAACAAATTGTTATAAATAAAATGAATATTATATTAACGAAAAAAATTTGTAATAATTTATGAAGAAATAAATATGAGAATTATTAATGCTTTTTTATTTTATTTAATTATTTTATTTTTAAAATAAATCTAATTTAAAATAAAAAATATTTTTATTATATATAATATATGTATTCTATTAAAAACAAATTCATATGAAAACAATAATATAATAAAAAAAATATTTATAAAAATTAGTTTAAATTAAAATGTTGTTATTATAATTTTGATTATTATAAATTAAAATATAAGTAAATTAAAAAAATAATAATAAATAAATATATATATATATATTTATATATATATATATAAATATATATATATATTTTATTTTTTTATATATTCTTTTTTTTATATTAATATATTATACGCATTTTTTTATTTTTATATAAAAATAACAAACAATATAATATGTAAAATTAATAAAAGATGAACACCATTTTATTATTTTTATTGATTTTACTGAAACTATTATATTTTTTTTATTTTTTTTATTTTTTCTATTGATATTTAAAATAATTATATATTTTATCTAACTTATTGATATATATATATAAAGTTGATGAATTATTAGTTTTTATACAAAGAATAATAATTTTTATTATTATTTATATTATTAAAAATAAAGAATTAAAAAATTAATAAATTTAAAAGTAATTATTTTTTTAATCTTTTGACAAATAAAATTTTTTATAATTAACTAACAAACATATAAATAAGCACTTTGTGCATATACAAAATATTTAAAATTATTAAACAAAAATTATTTATTAATTAAAGTAAACCTTACAAATGAATGAAAATAATACTTTTTTTTTTTATAATTCTAAATTTATTTATAAATATTATTAATTAGTGTTTCGACCTTGTAAAGTATATAAAAATTTTAATTTTATATTGAAAAAAATATATATAAAAAAAAAAAATATTTATATAAATATATATATATATATATATATATTTTTAATTATATTTATATATTTAATATTTTTTTTTTTGTATTTATAATTACTCTAATATTAATAGTTAATTAATCTATATATAATTGATTTAACATTAATATCTGGCAATTTAAAATTTACATTAATTCCTTCTACTCCTTTTTTTTAAAAAAATTTTCTTTATTTAAATAAAATTTATATTAATAATTTTTTTTTTAATCTTTATATATAATATATAAATTTTATTACTTAGTTTAGTTTCTTTATATTACTACATATTACATTAAAATAATTATACTAGTAAAAAAACAGGAAAATATTAATATAGCATTTTGTATAATATATTAAATTGATATATATCATAAAAAACTATAAATAATAGTTACTACATTCAAATATAACGGTCATAGATTATATGAAAACCATTCTTAATATCATAAATTGCATTATATGTTTAATAACCTACTTATTTCATTCAAATATATTTACTCTTTAAAATATAAAAGTTTAAGAAAAAAAACATGTGCAATAAAGATTTTTCCAAAAAATAATTTTTTAAAGTTTAATAATAAAAAAAAGATTACAAACCCCCCTATTTTATATATTCTATTATATTTTCAATTTATCCAATATATAATAGACTTAATAATAATAATTTAACTTAAAACTATTATAATCAAGAAAAAAATAACAACAATAAACAAATATTAATAATATATCTAATTTTGGTTATAAGTTTCGAAAAAATTATAGTTAAATATATTTTGTATATGAATATAATTAATGGAGTATGTTATATTGAAAAAATAAAATGATATATATTTGAAATTTAATAAAATGATTATTTATTGTAATTATTAAAAAAATTTAAAAATATAAAATAATACATAATTTAATATTAAATATAATAAAAACGATAATTATATTACGTGCTTCATTTAAAAAAAAAAATTATCAATAGAAAAAAATATATAAAAAATTAATATATTATTATGAATACAGTATATTTATCTATAGAACGAATATAAATAAATTAAATTCTTATAAAAAATATTTAAATGATAACTTATAGAAAATTTTAGTAAAAAATAATTTATTAAAATATATAAAAAAAATTAAAAATAAACTAATTTTAACTTAAACAATATTAACAAATTAAAGATTGATAAAAAAAAATATAATAAATATAAATAAAATTAATTTTATTATAAATCGAAGACTACATATACATAATTTATTTAACAATAAAAATATTTTAAATATTTATATATAAATAATTAAATTATTATATATTATATTCATTTTTAATTAATTTATATAATTTATTATAAATATTAAAATTGTTTTTTTTGTTTAAATTAATAGAATCATTCAATTATTTATAATTTTTTATTTCATATATAAATATATTTAAGACAAATTTATAAATATTTATAAATAATAAATATAATTATAATAAGGTATAAGGTATATAAAATTCAAATTTATTTTTAATTTAAATATATCTTATAAATATTTATATATATTACTTTCTTGTCCTCTTTTTTAATAAATAATATATGTGAAAGTTAGAATAACTAAAACTCATAATAAAAAAACAATTTAAAAAATTAATGATTATTTTCATTTTTATAAGCGTATTGATAAGGATAAATTAAAATGAAAAACATAAATTAAATAATATTTTATTAAATTCAAAAATATAATTTATTATTACTAATACTATTAATGTAAAAAAAAATCTAATAATAATATATTGGCACATATATATTACAAATAATTATATTTATATATATAAATATATATCTATATATAATAAAAATATTAAAAAAATATATAAATTATTATATATTTTTTAATATATAATATTTTTATATAAATCTAATAATATAAAATTATTTTGAAATATTTTTATTTTTATTACTATAATATATTTAATTTTTAAAATATAAACTATTTAAATTTTTTAATTATGATTTATATAGATTATTCTTTATTATATTTTTTATAATAAATAATATTTAAAAGATTTCTTTTATATTGTAAATAATAATAATTTAATTTTTTTTTATGTTTTAAAAAAAAATATATGTAAATTTATTTATTCTTATTATTTTATTAATTTAATTAAAAATCATTATTTTATTTAAATTAATAATTTATTTTTATCAAAAAAACTTTAATATAGTCTTAAATATTTTATACTATTCTATGTAATTCTACAAGTCTAATTAATATTTTTTATAAATTATTTTTATAAATTTTATTTATGATAAAATAAACATAAACTATAGAATGAAAATATTATAATTAAATTATATTTAATAAAAAAAAATTTAAATTGAAATTCAAAATTAAAAAAAATAATCTCTTTTTTGTATAATTTTCAAATAAAATAATATAATATAATAAATTATGTATAATTTTTTTTTTTTTAATTTATATTTAAAAAATTTAATATAATTTTACAAAATTTATTTTAACAAAATAATTTAATATATTTTTAAATTATATATTTAAAAAATATAAAAATATATATTATTTAAAATAATAATACAAATTTTTATATAAATCCCATTAGTATTTTCATTTTTTTATAAAAGTATATTAAAATAAAATATAAGATATATAAAATTATATTTACCAAAATAAATAAATATTTTAAATTAAAAATATATAGCTTAATAAATAGATAATAATTAATAAAATATGGTTAAAAAACTAATTTTAATTGCAATCTTAATTATAAGTATATTGACTCGTCCTCGTCATCATTGCGGTCATGAAAGTAAATAAGTATAAGATCACTATTAGAAATTGCAGGAAAATTACGAAAAAATCTAAAAATCAAGCAATGAATAACGTATACTTTAAACAGGTGAGGCAAAGCCTATAAGAATAACTGTAGATTATTCCATGATAGATTAAATTAAGTTAGGAATAACCAAATACTAAAAAGACTACTTAATAAAAATTATAGAAACATCCAAAATTTTTTTCGAAAATCTTTTGAAAGTATACCAAATAAAAGGAAACAACATATATTCTTCAGGCTTGCCAAACGACTGTTTAGGAACAAAAATTCCTGAAAAAGATAAAAAAATAGGAATTCCTAATTCCGATTTACACTTATATATCGTTTATAATAAAGAAAATAATAGGATAAATGCAGGCGCAGTATATTGTTCTTTGTCAAGTGGAAAAATTGCTAGACCTAATTTTGGAAGGGTAAATTTTAATATATTAAATATGTTTAAAGAAAAAGAAAATCCGGTTACTTTCCAAGATGATTTAGAAATAACTATTCATGAAATTTTGCATGTAGTAGGTTTTTCATAAAACTTAATGTAATATTGGATAGATCCGGAAACTAATACAATGTTTGGAGATACATATATAAAAAAGTTATAAAAAGTAAAAATATATAGAGGAATAAAAACTGCTCTTTTAGCATCCAAAAATGTAGTTGCAGTTACAAGAAAATATTATAATTGCCCGACAGCTGAAGGTATGTAAATTGAGAATTAAGTAAAATAAAAAAATATATATATAGACAAATAATATATAATATATAATATATATATATATATATATATATATTTTTATATATATTTATATTTATATATAAATTTATACATATTTTAATATTTAATTATTCTAAAATATTTTTTTTTTATTTTAGGGTGGTACAGGAACAATTGGTGCTCATTGGGAAAGAACTGTTCTTTATAATGAAATAATGACTGGAGCTCCATTATCTGTTAATAGAGTTTTTTCTATATTTACAATTGCTGCTTTGAAAGACACAGGTTTCTATCCTGAAATAAATGATAATATGGCAGATTAAATATTTTGGGGAAAAGGAAAAGGTTGTGATTTCTTTGAAAAAGGTTGTTATAGTAATACTAAATTCCCTGAATTTTCTTATGTTTCTGATGGTGAATATTGCTCATTTGAATATGAAGGTGTAGGTGTACCTTAAGTTGACTAATTTGCGGACGGATGTACTATAGTTAAACCTTATTTATATGAACTTTGCACAAATCCTTATAGTTTAAATGACGGAGAAGAAAAAGAATAAGAATTAGATAAATTATCTCATTTTTCAACTGAAAGTAAATGCTTCTAATCATCAGCTACAGATAGCAAATCTTTATATCGTTATAATGCTTAGTTAAGATGTCATTTATTCAAATGTTTCGCAAATGCATCTTAAATAATGATTAAATTTCCCGAGATTAAACATGAAATTATATGTGAAAAGGAGACTAAGGCAAATAAATAATAATTGATAAAACTTTGAAAAAAGCTAAAGGTTAAGTAACATGTCCTTAAGATTACAATAGATTTTGTAATTATACTCCTTTATGTCCGAATTACTGTAATTCAAACGGAGTCTGTGTGAACGGTCAATGTATCTGCAAAACCGGATATGGAGGTATCGATTGTTCTATATAATGCTCCGGAGTAGTTTTTAATTTTAAGTGTTTAGAATAGTCATAATGTCCTTCAGGTTTCTTTTTGAACCCAGATATACTTGTAAATTAGATTGTGCTTTCGGCTATTTCGCATATGATGGAAAATGCAAACCATGTAATATTGATTGCTCTAGATGTACAGGACCATCAGATAAGTAGTGTACTAAGTGTTAGTTTTTGAAATTATTGCAAGAAAATTAGTGTGTGGATAAATGTGATGAGAAATAAGGATATTATCCTAATTATGATTTGGGTATTTGCGAGATTAAACATTTTTAATGTAAAGGAAATTGCGAAACTTGTGAATAATAAAATTCTACTATTTGTTTGTCTTGTAAAAAAGGCTTTTTTAAATAAGATGATAAGTAATGCTCAAGCAAATGTACTTAAGGACTTGTCGGAAACTAAGAAACATAAGAATGTGTAAGACCTTCTGTTGGATGTCTTTAATAAAATGATTCTAGTACATGTAATAAATGTGATACTAGTAAAGGATATAGATTAGGTTCAGATAAAAAATGTATTTTATGTAAGTAAAATTGCTCCTAATGTAATCCTAAAAATGTAGAAGAGTGTTTAGTTTGTGACGGAAATAAATTCAAAATTTACGGTACTAGTTGTGTAGAAAGATGTCCAGATTCTAGTTTTTTATCTAATATTAGTAAAAAATGTGAAAATTGTTCTCAAAAATGTTAATAATGTAATTAATCAGGTTGTATAAAATGCGAAGAAGGCTATTATATTGATACTAAAACAAAAAAGTGTGCTTAGTGTTCTTCTAAATATACTAATTGTTAATCATGTGATAGTCTATCTTGTAAAAAATGTAATAATGGATATTAATTTGATCCTTTAAAAAAATAATGCTAATAAATCTCTGTTAAATCTGGAACTATTGTAAAAACAGGAACTACTGTAAAAACTGGAGTTACTGGAGCTACTAGAACTAATGGAGCTACTGGAGCTACTGAAGCTACTGGAACTACTGGAACTACTGGAACTACTGGAACTACTGGAACTACTGGAACTACTGGAACTACTGGAACTACTGGAACTACTGGAACTACTGGAACTACTGGAACAACTGGAAATACTTTAAAAAATGTAAATAAAGGAAACACTAATAGTGGAGTTACAGGAAACAAAGGAAATAATGGAATATCAGGAAATAAAGGAATATAATGCTCAACAGGATGTAAACAATGCAAATAACCTGGAATATGCTTATCATGTAACTAAGGTTTATTTTTGATAATAGCACGAAATAATGCGTAACTTGCTTAAAAAATACACTAATTGTAAAGAATGTACGGAAACTAAATGCACAGAATGTAATTCTGGATATACATATAATGAGTAATAAAATAATGCAAAGTACTACTGAGGTCTAGATTATTAAATTAGTTTTAAGGCGAGATTTAAAAATATAATAGTTATTAAGGAGTCATTGGTTTTGCTATTGTATATGTTTTATTTGGATTATTATTGTGACAATTTTTTTATTAAAATAAATTATTTTTATTTTTTATATATAAGATGGCATTTTTTTTGTTATATTAGTGTTTAATAAATTATATTGTTTTTTTAATTTTTATATTTTTTGTTGTATATTTTACTAATATAAATTGATTTTCAATATTATAAAATTAAGTTATTAAAAAGTAGAATTTTATAATAATATATAATTTATATATTTTAGAAAATAAATATAAAAAAAAACCTTAAAAATATGATTTTTGGTATTTTTTTTAAAAGGAAATTTCGAATTGTATATATTTATTATTCATTTTATAAAAATACATATTTTTTATAAATAAAAATAAATATTTAATTAATACAAAATTACTAATAATTACTCATATTATATCAAGGCTTTTTAATTTATTTCTAAATAAATATAATGAATTTTATAATTTTTTCATTTATTTTATAAAATTTGTTATTTATTAAATTAGAAAAGAAAATAGTATTTTATTATGTTTGTAAATATATATATTAAAAAGATATATATAAAAATTGAATAAATATTTTAATATTTATTAAAACATTTTGATAATTTTGACTTCATTTTATAAATTTTGTTTAAATCTCTTTCTTAAACTTTTTAAATTAAATTTATATGGTCTTAAATATTTTGAATTTCATTTAAAAGATTAACTAATTTTTTAATTATTCAATATTATATGTTAATATTTTAATTATTATATATAGAATTATTATAATTTTTATTTATAAAAAAATATTTATTAATTGTTAATCTATTATATTATCTAGAATAAAAAATTCTATTTGTTTTTAAGAAGAAGGTAATATATTTTTCAAAATTATAAAATAATTTTTATTATTAAATTATTTTGTTTACTAAGAAAATAATATTTAGATTTATATTAAAATAAATAAAAATTAATAAAATATAAAAATTAAATTACATTAAATAATATAAAAAAACATAACATAAAAATATAATATTTTCGTAATCCTAAAATTAATTTTATAATGTTTTTCCTATCCAAACAATGAAAAAAACAGTATT
>NW_004086016.1:0-16242 GCF_000220395.1 Ichthyophthirius multifiliis
TATATATATATATATATATATATATATATATATATATATATATATATATTGTATCTTTAAATACTAAATTTTAAAGTTTCTATGCAAATTTAAATTATAATGAATATAAATTTGAAATCATATCCTTTTTTTCATTTAAATTAACTAAATATATATTTACCTATTAATTTTAATTTTTAATACTTTAATAGAAATATTATATCATCTATCATAAAAATATTAAATACTATTTTTTTAATTTAAGCATATTTTATTTAGTTATCATTAATTAATCTCAATAGATATAAATTAAAAATAAATAAATTACTATTTAATAATATAATTTCATTTAAAAAAAATTAATTTGTTCGATTGGCTTTTCTATATAACTTATATCACGATTACTTAGTTTAATTTTCTTAAATTTATGTATTATAATAAAATATAATTTTATCTGCTTTATTTAATTGCCTTGATAATACATTTTTGTAAATAATAATTTTAAAAAAATAAAAAGATAATAAACAATACACTATTCTAATAGATATTTAATATAAATTTATATTATTCATTTATTTAATAATTAAAAATTATAAATATTTCTTATTATTATCCAAAATATTAAATTATTAAATTTGTATATTATTACAAATTATTATTTAAAAAGATTTTTTTTCATTTAATAAAAAAATAAAATTAAAACTATTGATTTCTAGTTTTTAATTAATAAATAATAACATTGTTAAAGAAATTAAATTAAATAAAACAAAATATTTTAATTAAAATGAAAATAAATAAAATATAAATTAGATATTATAAAACTTCATATTTAAATTTGTAAAAATAAATATAAATAAATTTTACAAATAAATTAAATAAGTAATATATTGATTATAATAACTTATATATTTTTTATATTTTAAAAATTAAGAATGTATATAGTATATATCTTTTTTTTAAAAAAAATATAAATAATATATTTATATTATATATAATATTTTAATATATATATATTATTTTATAATTTATATTAATTATAATTTTAATTTTTGTTTTATATCTCAATTAATTGATTTTTATTTTTAAAATTTTATAATATATATTGATATTATTTAAAAAAATTTTTTTTTTTTATATATTTTATATATTTAATTTACTATTGTTTAATATATATTATAATATATTTTTTTTATTTTTTATTTATTATATATATATATATTTATAAATTATTTATTTTTTACGTCTCTTTTTTTAATATATATTTAATTATCCTCTTTTTATTTCAAATTATATTTTTTTTTTCTTATTATATTTTTTATTATTATCATTTTTATTAATATTAATAATATTTTTTCATTTATATTATTACTATTTAGTTTAAAATATATATTATTTTTCATATTTCTAATATTATAATTTTTAGTTAGAAATTGTAAATTCTTTTATTTTAATATATTTACCTAAATTTTCTAACTTCAATATTTAACTAATACTTTAAGTTTTTTCTTCTATAATATTTATATTTTACTTTACAATATAAAATTTAAGTTTTTTTTTTTTTAATTATTTTCTTTAATATATAAGTTATATAATTATTGCAATAATCCATTTACTACTATTCGCAAATTTTATATTGTTTTTTATTACTACTTAAAGAAATTTATTTTTTTAAATAATTAATTTATAGTTTAAATAAATATGTATATGTATATAAGACATACATTTTATTTAATCTTAATATATTTTAGTTTTTTATTGTTATTATTTACATAAGCTTAATTTTTACTTATTTAATTCTTCTATATACAAATAGTTATTAAATAGGTAGTTTATTATTATTTTACAGGATAAATTTTCTTAATAGAATTTTTCCAATTCTTTTAAAAAAATATTTTTTTAGCTTTTGATTATATAATCATTTTAGACTTAGGTTTTAATAAAATAGATTATTCAATAATCTATATCATGTTTTAAACAACTATATTCCTAAATTGACATTCTAATTATTCACATTTATTAAACAAAATAAATATCCAAAAACTGTGAAATAATAAATTAACTGTCCGATATTTCTAACTATAAAAATATCTTATAATTTTTTAGCTATTAATTTAATGAAGCGAAATTGTGATTAAATATTTTATTTTGTTTTATTCGTTTTTTTATATAATTTTTTTTTATTTTTCATTAATAATATAAATTATATAATATTTCAATTTTATTCATTTTTTTTCATATATAGAAAAAAGTACTTATTTATACTATAGTATAAATTATATATATATATATATAAATAAAAAAATAAAAAAAAAGTTAATAAATTTTAATAATTAAAAATATGCATATAGAGATAAATGGTTTCATATATATGAAATACAAATTTTAGTTTAATATTTTTTTTAAAAAAAAAAAAGTAAATAAAAAAAGAAGACATTAAGTTTATATTTTTATTATAAAATATAATAATTTAAATAATTATAAATTGATATTATTATATATATAGAAAAATAATTTATAGAATTTATAAGAACATTTAATTTAATATTTTTTATTATAAAATATAATTAATATATAAATTTAAAATTTGCCAATATTTTTTTTTTCTTATTTTAATTAAAAATTTGAAATTTTATTTAAAAGAATATATTAATTATATAATATATTAATTTTATTTTTAATTTAAAAAAAATCTAAAACTTCTTAAAAATAATCTAAATAAAAAATAAAATAAATAAAAATAAAAAAAATCAAACAAAGTAACAAAAATAAATATAAAAAAAATAAAAAAATTAAACTAAAAAAAATAAAAAAAATGAATTTAAATAAAAGTTTTTTTTTAAAAAAAAATAAAATATAAAAAAAAATTATTATCATAATAAAATTTTATATGTAAAAAAATATAAATATTTATTAAAAAATTTATAATATATATTTATATATATATATATATTAATTTTATATTTATTTATAGTATTTATATAAAGTCATATCTTAAAATATCATATTTATTATTATTATTAATATATTAATATCATATATAAATTATTTATACTAATAATTTTTAATTTATTTTATATTATAATTTATAATTTAATAATATTTTTTTTTCTTAATTTATTTATATCAATTATTTTAATTTTTTAATGTTTCTTAAGATATTTTCTATTTATTTTAATTTTTATCTGTATTTGCTTAATTATATTTTTAAATAGCATCGCAATAATTTCCAATTTAAACAAAATTTACAGACTTATAAGAATTTATAGAATTATAGGAATACTAATTCATACTATCATTTATTAAATTATCTTCAATATTTCTAATATATTTTTTTTTCTTTTCAATTTAACCTCTTTTGGAACTATTAATTTATTTTATAATATTTTTAGGATTACTTTCCGGAAAATATATTGAAAAATTAAATATTTTTTCACTTAAATCATCTTGTGAAACTGAAAAAGTTTTATCTTCTTTTTAAGAAATTTTAGAAATTGAAGATATAGTATGACCAAATAATTATTATTAAATCTATTTACTAATAGTTTAAAAATTTTAACTCTCTTAACTTTTTTAAGAAATCTTTTGTTTTCTCAATATAGTCTCTTCATTATTAATTGACCTTTATTTATAAATTTTATTATTATTTATAGAATTTTAAGAAAAAATTATTGTATCACTATTATTATTTTTAGCAATTTCTTAAAGTTCATCAAATTATAGAATCTTTTTTTAAAAAAAACATAAAATATATATATATATATATATTTATATATTTATATATTTATATATTATATATTTTTATAATTATATATTATACTAAAGAATTTTTATCAAAATTTCTAGATTATTAAACTATAGAAGACTATTTTTTATTTTCGAAGCTTTAAGAATTCATAAATTATTTTGATAAATTTATTACTTCTTCTTAATTAATAAAATTTTAGAATTAAGATTCAAAATCTGTAATATTATATTACTTTGATAAAATTTATTATAATTAACTATTTTCTAATAAGCCATCAACTATTTTAAATGTTATTTATTTAATAATAAAAAATAAAAATACTTGCAAATCTTGATTCAGCCTATAGTAATATAGCATTTTGTTTCTTTTTTACTCTTCTTTTGTACTTTTATCTTTACTAATTTATTGAATTTTTATATAAACTTAAAGCATATTTAAGTAAATCAAATTAATAACTAGCATAAGGACATTAATAAGCCAAATGATTTTCTTTTTGGCAAAAATAACAGAAAGTATTTATAAAATTAAAGCTATTAGATAAGTTTATTTTATCTTTAATCATACATAAGGTTTAGTAATCTAAGAAATTACTATAAACTTTATTTATAAATTTCTTCCTTGAAATCTTTAAAACAGTCAAATACCCTTTTGATTTTACACTTGCTTTTCTCTAAAAGCCTGTAAGGAAGCTTAATTCTCCAAAATATTACATTTTTTCTAAACTTATATATATATATATATATATATATATATATATATATATATATATATATATATATTTGTTTTTCTTTATTTTTTTATATACTTAAAATTTTATACAATAAATTAGCTTTTTTATTAATCAGATTTTTAATGATAAACGATAGCTTCGCCTTCTAAAATAAAATAAAGGGAAGAATCATCTTATTTATTTTCCTAAATAATTTAATTATCAGGACAAAATGTAATTTCTTCAAATAAATTAGTCAATTATTTAGTTAAAGAAGTATAAAATAAATTCAAAAAGGGAATTTTCTCAAAGAGTAAGTTTTCTAAAAAATCATTAATTTATTTCTTGTTTTTTGAAGGTAAATAGTTTATTGTTTCCAATTATTTTTTTAAATTATTTTCTGTGTTTATTTTATTTACCATTTATTATATATACTCTAAATTTTTATCAATTATTTCTTCTTATATATTAATTTTTTAGATAAGCTAATAAGATCCATTTAACTTTGATTTTTTAACGTCTCTTTTACTTTTTTCTTCAAATAATTAAAAGAAATACCAAATTACATATATATGGAAAATTCCCATTATAATATTTTAGAAAAAGCCTAAAATTTGATTTTCATTATTATTTTAAAAAAATCCATAAAAAACACCCTAAATATTATTATTTATTATTTTTTAAAAATCCTATTAAAAATTAAAGCTCTAATAATTTTTTTTTCCAAAATTAATATAATTTATTAAATATTCGAAAAAAAAAAATAATAGTAAAACTTTAAATAATGATCTTCAATATTTTATATTTAATTAATAAATTTCTTTTTATAAAGTGTATTTCTAAAATATTCAAAATCCTTTAAATTTTTAGTATTTTCAAAAAAATAATAGACCTTATAATATTTATCATTATATTACTAACATATTTACTTGAAATTTTATATATAATTTCCAAAATAACTATAACAAAGGCAAAAAAATCAATATATTTAAATATATATATATATTATTTATAAAAATAATATTATTATTAATCTTATTCATCTACTTATATTTATTTTTATTAACCCCAATCTAAATTAATACTAAAAAAAATTTCAAAATAAAAGAAAACAAACGAAAACCCAATTAAAATCCAACTCAAATCATTATTTTCTAAATAAAGACTTTAAAAAATCTCTACAATAAAAAATTAAATAAGAATTAAAATACCAAACAAATTAAAAACATAATAAGCCATAATTTTAAAACTAAAAAAGTTCTAAAATTTAATAATTAAATAAGCTTTTAAACAAATCACCTTAATAAAAAAGTCAATAAAAATTTCCAAAAAAAATTGCTTTTTTTCTTATTTAAATTATTCAATAGAACATTTATCTTTAACAGTATTTTTAATATTAAATATGATTTATTGAAAATCTTCATTGTTTAAATTATATTCATTATTTTTTTAAACAATTAATGATTATTTTATATTCTCAATTCTATTATTAATATCTTATTATTGTTTTTAAATTAAAGTATTTGCCTAAACTAAATTTAAGTGTTTCATATTTTATTACTATTTTTATTTTAATTATTACGACTATAATTTATATTGTTACTCAATTATATTATCATTATTATCTATTAGTACTATTTCGTTTAATAAAGGCTTTTTATTATCAGATTTTGCTTTAAAAATATTTGTTTCGTGATTTATATCATCATTATAATTAGTTATATTTGATAAATTTGACATAGTGATTTCTTTTTATTTCATTTAAAATGTTTAAACGATTTTTTTATAATGAGAAATTTTATCGATTTCATTTTCAAATGAATTATCTATATAAACAATTGAATTTTTTTCATCTTCTATACTATTTTTATTCATTAGTAGTATTTTTGATTTATGATTCTTTTTTTTTATTTTTTTATAAATAAAAAAATAACAAATTATACTTCTATATTAAAAAATTTTTTTTTCTAAAATTAAAATTTTTTTGGTTATTTTAATTCTTATATGTCATTTTATATGGACTATATTTCAATTTATTTCTAATTTTCATTTAAGTTAAAATCTAGTTCATAAATATTATAATTATTTATTATATTTGTGGAAATATCAGTCATATATATATATATATATATATATTATTTTTTATTTATTATATTAAATATATTTTTAGATTAAAATAAATTTTAATAAATATTTTTATAATAAAAATTAATAAATTAAAATATTAATATAAAAATGTTTTTTTTTTCTCAATAAAATAATTTATTAATTATATTTTAAAATAATTAATATAAATTAATTATACTTTAAAATAAATAATATTATATTTATATAATTATTATATAAATACATTATTAAATAATTGTATATTATATATTTATTTATCAGTTTATATAATAATATATCACTATTAATTTATTCTTTTATTAATATTTTTTTAATATATATAATTTTATATTCTTTCTAATTCTAAATATTCATAAAATAAAAATTAACAATCTTAATTTGAAAATGTTTCTATAA
This sequence comes from Ichthyophthirius multifiliis, assembly GCF_000220395.1. Classification (NCBI taxonomy): domain Eukaryota; phylum Ciliophora; class Oligohymenophorea; order Hymenostomatida; genus Ichthyophthirius; species Ichthyophthirius multifiliis. The sequence goes on from NW_004086016.1 coordinate 6,957, forward strand.
ATAAATTATTTGCAAAACTTTTTTTTTTTTTTGTATAATAAAATATATAATTAATTAATAATTTATTTTTTTATTTATATATATAAAATATTAAAATCGAATAAAATAAAAGAAATACTCTTATACTATAGCAATTATATATTAAAAAGTATAACTTTTTTAATAAAAAACGCCTTCCATTTTATATTTTTTAATCATTTTATAAAATAACTCATTATAATTGTTTCCTTATTTTTTATTTTCATTTAAATTCTATATATCAATTTTCAATTTTAATCCATATATAAATTATGATTTATTATCTTACTTTTAATATAAATCTTATTATATATTCATAACTGAAAGCCATTTAGATCCTTATATAGTAATTATATTTGTATTTTTTCTTATAAATTCATTTTATAATTATATATACTATTTAATCAATTTATCATTTTATTTTACTAAAATTTAATCAATTTCTTAATCTAAATTTTTCTCAATTATAATATGTTCATTTCCGTTTATTTTCTTGAATTATTCTTTATCTTACATTTCTAAATATTTAAAATCAATAATTAATGGAAATGATTAATTTAATAATTTTTTATATTCGAAATAATCTTTAGGACAATATTATATGAAATTAAAAAAAATAAAGAAAAGTCCAAAAATGGATTAAATGTAACTATTGGAGTATTATTATTTTATATATAATAAATTAATTTATCGATAAATAATGCAAATCCTTATTATTAAATAATAATTTTTTCTTTTTTATCGTTTTCTTATTATTAAAATTCTTATTTTTCTGAATTATTGCATTTGATAACTTATTTAACAAAAAATAAAGGAAATAATTAATTTTTTTACCTTTTATACAATCGTCATAAAATTATTAAAAAAAACTTAGTTTTTATATATTTCCTAGTTCAGAAAATTTTTCAAAATTTTTTTAGAATAATTATTTATTTTATCAAATATAAATTCCTTTTAATCTTTATCTTAAATAAAATCATTAAATAAATCAATTTTATCCTTTAAATTCTCTTTATTATGGTAATTATTTAATAAACTCTCGAAATTTTCATCTACTTCTTCGAACAATTTATTTCTTAGTTTTTTAATCTAGTCTTTATTCTTATAATTTATTCCCTTACAAATCCATTTATTCCAATCAATATCAGAATTATAAATAGATGAATTTATAGAAATCCTGGTATTTTTATCTGATGGAAATGTATATATAAAATACTAGTATTATTTATATTTATTTTATTATTCTAATTTCTCTAAAAAACTAATGCAAACATTTACTATATTATATTTACTTATCCGATTAAACTATTTGTGTTATATATTATTTATTCAATGAAATATATTTACTTTTTAATATAATTCAAAAGGAAATTCATAATATCTTTTTTAGCTTGAATTATCTTGGCTATTTGTAATCTATAGAGTTATAAATTCAAACTGATATTTTTGTTTTGTTTATAATTTTAATAAATTGAATATTTACATTTTTACTTTTAAGTATTTCATCTATTTGTATTAAGAATTTATCAAAATTTTCAACTGTAACTTCCATAAACAATCTTATTAAATTTTTTTATCTTAATTTTTTAATTATATAATTTTACTAAGTTTAAGTAAATATTAAATTACTAATATATAAATTGTATTTTTACTATAAAAAAATTAGTAAAATTTTGCTAAAATAATTAATATGAATATTAATTAGTTTTTTTATAAAAAAAAAAATTAATAATTTTATTTATAATATTTCATTCAATAAATTTTTATATTTACATTTTAATAAAAGAATTAAATCGTTATTTAAATTTAGAATATTTTTTCTTATGTTTTTAGTATAATTTAATTTATCTACTTTTTCTTAGTTTTGTAAAATAAAATTAAACTTATTATTTTATTAAACTTTTATGTTTTTAGTACATTTTATTATATTATAAAATAATCAAATTAAAATTATAATTATTTATATAGTATCATTTTTTATTATATTTATTTTAATTTTATCATTTAGTTAAAAAAAAAAAATATTTATTCGTTTTTACTTTTTCTTATTAAGTTTAAATACATTAAAAATAATTATATTATTTATTTATAAATATTCATTCTATTTCTTATGTTTAAAATCGAATAATTTAAAATAAAAATAAAATTTTTTTAAAAATTTATAATTATTGTAATATTTAAAATAAATGTAAATTTTTAAAGTATAAAAATATTGTAATACAATCCGATTTAAATATTTATTAATTAAAATCTTATTAAATATATAAATTTAACTTTTTATTATTTATTTATTAAATAGTTATTTCTAAATAATATTAAAAAAAATTATATAATCTTTTTTTTTTGATAAAAAATAAATGAATTAAAACTTTAAAATTTTAAATTCTTCTTATTAATAAATAAAATTATATAGATAAATCATATTTTTATTATAAAAAGAAAAATATTATTAAAAATAATACATAAAATTATTTGTAAAAAATACTATAGAAAATAAATAAAAACAATTAAATATATAATAATAAAAAAATTTATAATTATTGTAATAAAAAATTTTAATTAATATAAATATATAAATATATAAATATATAAATATATAAATATATAAATATATAAATATATAAATATTTTTATACATAAATAATTTTTCTCATTTATATACAAAATTTCTTTTTTTTTTTACAATTTTTTATTTAATATTTAAGTTTAATTTATTTATTTTTTAATATTTCTTTATTTTTTATAATTTCATTTATAATATTAAAATATAATATAATATATTTTTTATTTATAATTATTTATTTTATATCAAAGTTTTAAATTCATAAAATTTTTTTTAGTTAATCCTACCCAAAATTTAAAATCCCATGTTCTTTATCCATTTTAAAATAAACTATAAAAAAATAATAATGTACATATTTTATAAATAAAATACATTTTAATTAATCTTAAAACAAGTTCTTCTTTACATTATTTTAAATATCCTTAATATTTTTCTAATTCTTTATTATCCTTTTAATGTTTTAATATTCCTCTCATAAAAAATCCAACATCAGTTGGTTTTTGGATAGGTTATTTTGCTAAATCAGTTAATATTTTTAAAGCATTTTATTCTTTTTCTCTAAAAAAAATTCATATATATATATTTTTTAAAACTATATTTTTTGAAAAAAATAAAATAAAATACTCATTTTATATCTTTTATAAACATGCTGTTATAAAGACTATCATATATATCTAAAAAACATCTCCTGGCCCTTTATATATAATAATATTTATTTAAATATATATTATTACCTTATATTTCAAAGTTTTTAAAAAATAAATTAGGTCTAAAAATTTTTATAGATTCATCTATAATATCATCTTTATCTAAATCCTGACTAATATTTGCAGGTCCTTAAATCTTAGTTTTTATAGCAGGAGTGGCTAATCCACATGATTATTCATAATTTTAATCATTAAATTGAGAATGTAATGCCTTTCAAAAATGAAATATTATATAAATGATTAGATTTAATGTATAATTTTTAAAATAATTGATACCATATTTTCTTAAATTTTTTTTTTTTTTTATATATATGAAAATATATATTTAATTATATAAATTTTTTTGCCTTTAAATAAATATTTTTTTTTATTTATTTATTTTAAAAGAAATTTAGCACTTTTTTGTAATAATAATAAATTAATTTTATTCTAGATTTAAAATTTATAAGAATATATAAAAATTCATTTACTTATATAATTTAATTTACTATTTTTTTAATTCATTTTATTCATAATCAACTTATTAAAATTTAAACAAAAAAAGTTATTTTATTTTATTTTTTAAATAAAAAAGAATTTTTTTTACATTTGACATTCTTATTTTATTTATTTATTCGAACTTTATAATATCTTCTTCTTTTCTATCATTAAATTAACTTATTTAGTAAATTTATTGTTTTCCAACTGACTTATTATTACCTATAGCTTATAAAAAATAAACTAGTTTAAAATAATTAAATTAAATTAAAAAATACGATTCAATCTATTGCTTTTCGCTAAAATATTTCTAGTTTAACTACTTAAAGGATTATCCATTAAAAGATTCATATTTTAACTAGTTGCATATATTCTCTTTCTTAATAGTTTTCTATCATTATTGGAAATATTTTAATTAACCTAAGTCTTAAAATCACTCTCAAGGAAAATAAACCTTCCATAAATCTAAGTTTCATCAAAAACTTTATCACATAAAAATAACATTTTATCAATTGCTATAATACCTTAATTATTAAGAGCTCTTCCTTATTCTTTGAAAAAATTCTAATAAGTATTCTAATTATTTATGTTGTTTTATGTGAAAAAATATAAAATAATCAATAAATATAGAATATATATAATAATTTTATATATATATATATATATATATATTTATGCATTTTAAGAATAAAACATTAAATACCTTAAATATATATTCAGTAATCATTTTAATTGTTAAAATAACTAAAGGCATACCTAAATTAAGCCAAAGTTTTTAAAAAGTAACTTTTTATTTTAATTATGCAATACATTCTTACATTTAAACATAAATTTATTTTTTAGTTAATAAATCGATACTTTTTACATTAATTTCACCAAAAATAATCCAATATGCAAAATGTATAAATAAACCTATTAATTTTGTCATTATTTATGAATTTATTAAATTTATAATTATTTCGATTTATTTTTTCTCGAAAATTATAGCTCTTTAGGCTTGTTTTTGGATTTCTTTCTTTTTTTTTAATTCTTATCCATTTGTTATACATCCGTTAAGGTTATTACTAATTACATTAAAATCATAAATCTTTGTTTCTCCGGAAAAGGAATCTCGCTTTTTAAATTCTTAATGGTATTGAGGTATTATTTATATAGGAAAATTTAATCTATATTCTTCTAAAATCAAAAGAATTTCCTTTACTGATATTTCTAAAGGTACCTAAAGCTCCTAAAGTTCATCTTGGTCAATTTTTATTTAAGAAAACGGATATTTAAAGACATTTTTCGTAAAAATTAAATCCGTTTCTTTTTCTGTAGTTATATATTCAGAATTTTCTTGCATATTTTAGTTAATTTCTTTATTTATTTTTAAATTAATAAATAAATATTATTTTACTTCTTTATGTAGATTAATTAAAAGGGAAAATATATGTTTATTTCATATGTTCCACATCAAAATTAAATTAAAAGACAATTTTTTCTGTAAATTATTATTATTTTTCTTCTTATAAGTATTTCTGTTTATTTATTTTTTCAGACAAATCTTTTTATTATAAAGATTATTAAACTAACTTTTTTATAATTATTATTCTTCTGTCTTTTAAGGTAACTCAATATTAGGTATTTTCAATAATTTTAAACCTAATTCTTCAAATAAATTCGAAGATTATTATTATTATTATTATTATTGTTATTATATCTGTTCTCTTTTTCGAGTGGAAATTACTATAGTATCGGCTGAAAAATTATTATCTATTATAATATTAAAATATATATTTTATTTTTATTTTTTTAATATTTTGTAACTGTTCCATTCTGATGATTCTGATGTTATTTCGCAATTTTTAATTGGATATTTTTTTAAAATGAATAATATGTTTTTCTAATTTGGTTCTATGTTTAATTTTTCTAAATATCTAAATGCATATTCATATTCTATTACTTTTATAAAATTATTGTTTTTTTATATATCGATTTCCTTTTGTAATTTAATTTCATTTATATATTTTATTTATAATAAATATTTTTTTAATTAATTTATATTATTTTATAACTTATTATGTATTTCTTAATCTTATTTTAAAAGTTCTATCATTCAAATTTTATAAAAAAGTGCCTCTATTAGACATTTTATTATTAAATATTATTTAATTTTTTATAATTGCGTATTGTATAATTTTATTCAAAAAATTCAAATATATTTTATTAAAAAAATATAAAAAATAAAAAATTAAACATATATATATTCAAATTAAATAGGGAATTATAGCCTTTCTATTTCTAGGAAATTCTTTACAGAATTCTTTTTTATATCTTCTATGTTTTTATAAAGCCCATTAAAACATTTAAATAAAACTTACAAAAGTAAAGAAATAGGCTATAAAATAAAAGAGAAAAAAAATATAAAATATATATAAATATTTATATATAAAAAAAAATATTATATACATATATATTGAAATATTTATTTTTAATTTTATATATATATATAAATATATATATATATTTATATATTTATATATATACATATTTATTTTATAAAATATTACATGAATAACACCTACTAAAAGCTGAAAAAAATATCCAACTACATGTTTCCCATAAATAATTTGCGCACGAAACTTAATTAAATCCCCATCCCTTTGGAATTTTTCTTCGTTAATTCATACTTAATATATCTTCATCTTTTTTTGTTTCAACATTTTTTCTTATTTAAGACAAATGTATATGACACATCATATTCATAAACTCCGATGCTACCCATCCTAAAACAAGTAATCCTTTAGTTAATTCATTATATTAAGTTTCTTTATAATAAAAGAAATATTCTACTCCAATAAATGTTCCAAAAAAGAGCCTTTTTAAATATATATATATATATATATATATATATATAGTTTTTTTTTATTAAAAAAAAAATACCAATAATGAACAAAGTTTTTCCAACAAGAAGATAAAGGCATTGATTCTCTACTAAAAACATGAACAAATTAAGTTTCTAAAACTCTTTTGATATAATGAATAGCTCCCATTCCTAAGCCGATTCTTTTTTTTTGAAAAAAAAAAAAAAAAAATATATATATATAAATTTTTTAACATGTTTTTTGTTTACTTTTAATTAAATGTCATTTAATGTTTTTTCTAACCTAAATAATAAAATAATAAGTAAATTAATAACGGACCTATATATTCGGCAAAGAAAACCTAATTTAATATAATATTGTTTAATATTGTAAAAAATAAAAAATATTATTAATTATACTGTAGACCATCTTAATTAATATCCTAAATCTTTTACAACTATTTCAATATTATTTTAAAATAAAGGATAAGTTCTTAATATTTTATTATTATCGTTCAAAACTATTCTATTTTCGCTTAATTATAAAAATGAAAACTAAATTAATTTAAAAAAATAATTTTATAAATACCCTTCACCAATAGTTAACCATTGTCTTAATGGTATAATTTTAGCTTTTTTATATTATATAATTAAATAATAAAAAACCAAAAAAATTAATACTAAGTTATTGTATTTATTTTTTAATTATTAAACGTTTTAAGTTTAAATATTAACTTCGACTTCGCCAATTTTCATCCCTTTACGATTTTTCACTATAACTCTAATATTATCAGACATTTTGAAAATAATTTTATTTTAATAAATATCTATTTTAAAAATAATAATATATAATATGCACTATTAATATATATAATATAATTAATTTATAAATTCATATTTTTAATGCAAAAAAAATTTTTTTGCTTTATTTTTTGTTTCTTAAAATAATATTATAGATTTTAATTATTATATAAATTATATTTAATTTCTAAAAATATGAAATATAATTAATTTTTTTCTAAAAATTTTCAAGAAAATTTTATTATATTTTTTTATAAATTTTTATATTTCATTATTATTAAAATATTCAATTTATATTATTTTTGTTAAAATAAAATAAAGAGAAAGAGTTTTTTTTTTTTTTTTTTTTTTTCAAAAAAAAAAAAACATTCTTAATTTTAAGAATATAGAAATATTGTATTATTAATAATTTTATATATTTTTATATAATATCATAAATTTAACAAAAGTTTTATTTTTAATATAATATTTATTTTTATATTTGTAAAAAAAAAAAAAAACAAAAAAACAAAACAAAACAAAACAAAAATTATTAAAAATAGTAAAATAATTTAATTACAAATTATTAAAATATATATATATATAAACACATATATTTATATAGATCTATAGTATTTATATAAAGCTTAATTATAATCAAAAATATTATAGAAAATATTATATAGAATATTATGGTCTATAAACAAATATATTTATTTGTTTATGTTATATATATATATATATATATATATAATTATATATAAATAATATATAAATTAAAGTCTATTTTAAATCAAAAAGAAGGTCTTTAAAAATTTTTTCTTTTAGTTTTAATTAAATGATATTATCTCTTTTTGCAAACTTCTAAAGCTTATAATTATTTTTAAACGTCTTTAATTTTAGCGACTCTAATCCACCAAGAAGGATCTGATTATAAGAATTCTTCGAAATATTTTTTATATGGCGAATTATCAAAAAGGATTAAAATAAATTCATTATTTAATTTAAATTTATTGAAATAATTTTAAAATTCTTCTACAAAAGACTTATCATAACCAAATTTTCGTTTAATTACTCTTTTAAAGCCTTTGAGGATATTTTTAGTATAATTACTATCATTTTTAAATTTATAAATTCTTTTTATTTTAGTCATATCATTATTAGAATAAATATTAATATTTTAATTTATTTAACCTGTTGTTTATTCTGTTATTACTACTTGATTTTCTTATTCTTCTTGTTTTATTTATTTTTAAGAATTTTTTAATAATTCTTATTAACTTTTAAACTATTCATAGTTCGGAATTTAACATGGCAATAATTATAATTTATTTTTCTTATTTTCTTATTAAAGTGCATTTAATAAGTTAAATTATTAAAGCTATTTTTAGATGAAAAGGGGATTTTATGGTATATATTATATTGATAAATATTAATTTTAAGGGACTAAAAGATAATTTTAGATTTATTGCTCAAATAGTTATTATTATTATTAAGCAAGCTATTATTAATAAATTTATTATTAGTAAAAATATTATTATTGCAAATATTATTATTATTAAAACTAAAGTTTTTTTATATCATTATCATTATTATTATAATTATATTATTAATTCTAATAAGTTTACTATATTGAATAATTTCCATACTCCTAACTATTATTAATATTCATAATATATTTTTAAGTTTTTTTTTTTTTTTTAATTTTTTTTTATTTTTTTAAATATAATTAATTATTCTTTTAAAATTAATTATTTCTTATTAACACATATTAAAGACTTACTTTATCCAAAAATTGTCTAAATTTTTTTATTAAATTTTGAGTAACTATTTTTTTGAGAGAAAGTTGTTTTACTTTATAAAAAAAAAAAAATAATTATTAATTTAATTTTAGTTAGT
>NW_004086015.1:0-75402 GCF_000220395.1 Ichthyophthirius multifiliis
TATACTATTATATATATATATATATATATATATATATATATATATATATATTATATTATATTTTTTAATTTTCTTTATAATTTAATTTATTTCTTTTTTCTAATAAAATTTTTCTTATATTAATATATAAAAGTAATTATATATAGTTTTTAAATATAAAATAAAAAAAGTATAATTTTAATAAGGATAAATATAAGCTTAACTTATAAATTTTTAATAATAAAAAATTTATTTATAAAATTTTATTTATTAATATTTTATTAAATAATAATTTTATTTTAATTTTACTTATAAATAATTATATAAGTTATTTTTAAATTTTAGTTATTTTTTATTTAATTATTTAGCTTGTTTTTAATTGAAATAAAATAGTTTTAAATAAAAATTTGTTAAATTGATCAAATTAATTATTTAATATACATACATATAATTCATTATAAAAAGAAAATATAGAACATTTTTTACTTATTGATAAAAAATATTTAAATGTATTATTTTTTTTAAAATTATTGTTTAAACATTTAGAAAAATTATAACTTATTTTAATTTTTGTTGATTTTATTTCAAAAAAAATAAATATATATAAATAAAAAAATTTAAATAAACAATAAAAAAAAAAAAAAAAGAAAAATTTCAAAGTATTATTTTGAAAAATAAATAGCATTTAGTTTAAAATCAATTTAAATATTTAATAAAGTTAATGTAAAATATAAATATAATAAATTTAATTGTAAATATTTTTATAAAAAATAACTAAATATAAAAATTTAGCGCCAACAAAAAGAAATAATTAAGTATATAAATAATAATTTTTAATTATTTGAAAATTATTTATTATATTTATACATTTTTTATACATATATATATTTTTTTATTATGGTTAGATCAAACTTTAAACTAATTAATTTTATAATCTGTAAATATTCTCATAAATGCAAACGAATATTACATAAGAAATAATTAACTTTATATTATTAATATAATTATTTAAATTAGAAATAGGATAAAGTCAATTTCTTTTTAACTAATTATTAATAAAATATAATTAATTAGCTTTTACCTAAAGGATATTCTCTTATGTTTTCTTAAAAATCTATTCGTGTAAAAAGTACTTAAAATAAATAACTTTATGAATAGGCCTTAAAGAAACCATAAAAAATAACAGTAATAATTAAATGAATATTTAATAATAGTTTATATTTAAACTAACTAACTAAAAAAATAAAAAAATAAATATATATATTTTTATTAATTTTAATACAATAAAAAATATTATAAATATACTTGTATAAACATAAAAAAATAAAAGAAAGAGAATTTAAATGATTATAATTATTAATAATTTATTTCTAATCCATAATTATAATCTTGTCTATAGCCGATTAATAAACAATTTCTTAGTAATGATAATATAAATAATTAACATAATTTAAATACAATAATTATATTCATCTATAAATTAAGAACCAAAACTAAGAAAAATAAAAGTAATAAAAACTATCAAAAATTTTTGAAAATAATAAATCTTCTTTAGAAACATAAATCTGCTAAATTTTCTTGAAACCAATAGATCCTGATGAATTTAAATATCCAAACTACTTTGATATAGTTTAAGAACCAATTGATTTATAAACAATTTTAAAAAAATGCTATTATTATGACTCTTTTAATGAGTTTATTTCTGATATATGCAAAATATGGTCTAATAGCTATTTATTTAATAAAAAGGGTCTTAAATATATTAAATGACATTAGAAATGGATAAATATCTAAAAATTAATAGCTTAATTTTAAAATAATAACAAAAGAAAAACTAGTAAATAAAAAATTAATTGGAAGAGCTAAATATGTAGGTGGAAATGTTAAACAGAGATATTGTTAGAATTAATTAAAATAATAATTGTTTAGGTTTATAAAAATAAAGGTATTTTTATATCTATATATCAATCTATTTATTTAAGAAAATTATATGTTTTAACTTGTTTTTATAATTAAAGATCAAAAGGAGCTCCTATAAAACTTGATATGCCTATGACAGAATAATAAAAAAAAGCACTCGGATAAAATATATTAAAATTACCTTTAAATTGTTTGAGAGGAGTTTGGGAAATAGTTTAAAAAGACAGTTCTTAAACATACAATTCTAAAGAATTATCATTTGATATTAATGATTTATCTATAAGAAAAGCAAGAGAATTAGAGTTATATGTAAAAATAAAATTGAGAAATTTTAACAGAAAAGGAATTAATAAAAAATTGTAAAAATAAAATCAAATATAAATGTCTTAAATTATGCTTTCTAATGATGATGATACAGCTGCTGCATAATAAGAATTTCCACTAATTAATAAAGATGAAAATTAAATTTATCAAGCGCCAGTAAGTAAATAATGTTAATAAAACGTTAATAATGATGATATTGAATAAAATTAAATAAAATGTGATAAATAAACAAAATTAATTAATAACGATTCTTCTTTTGAAAGTAATAAAATTTTATTATTATTTAAAAAATATTTTTGTTAAAATTTTATAATAGATGAAAGCGATAGCTAGAATTTTTGATTTGAAATAAAACATAAAAATAATTATAATAATATAAAATTAATTGTTGAAAATAAATAATTATATATTAAAAATAATTATTATAATTATAAATATGTAAATATATTTATAAAAATAATACGCATATATTTTACTAATTTATATATATTTTTTATATATAATATATTGTACAAAATAAAAATATTTATTTATAATTTTCAAATTATTAAATAAAATATACTTTTTAATTTATTTTAAAATATATATTTATATTTATATAAAAATATATTTTTTTCTTTTTTAAATAAAATTTTAATTTTTTGTTTTATTTAATAATTTTGTATATTTTTACTTTATTTTATATATTATAATATTTATTGTACTGATATTAAAAAAAAAAAAAAATATTTTTTTTATTTTAAATCTATTATATTTTTTATTTATTATTTCCTTTTTTTATCATATATTTTTGTAAATAAATTAATTTTTATTTATTTTCTTTTCTTCCTTTTTTTTTTATATTGATAATTTACAAAAACAAATTTACACAAAATATATAAAATAGAAAGCTATTAAAAATATTGTAGTAAAACTGATATGCTTTACTAAATTTTTTTTTTTTACTTTATTTTTTCAACTTTAAAATTTTTTTTTTTCTATAATTAATTAATCAAAAAGTATAATATAAAAAAAATGTACATATTAATTATAAAGAATTTATTTTTTTAGTTTATATATATTAATTTTTTAATAATTTCAATTTATATAAATTATTTTATTGAGGAATTATGACAATATTTGTTACCTTTATATATTATTATTTCATATTTTTTTTTTATATATCTTACATAATTAGTATTCATTTTTTTTTTATTGTAAAAAGTATATATTTATTATATTTGTCAAAACTTAATTATTATTTTGGTCTAAGAATATTTAAACCAAATAAGATTTTATAGACCAACAAATATTTTAAATTTAAGCAAATATGTCACAAAAATCAATTGAATTTAAAAAAATAATATATATATGAAGAAAGAAAATTAAGTTTCACAAAAGTTATGTACTATTCAAAATTTTAATATCTAAAATACAGAAGAAATGATAAAAGGCTTAGCTTTATATAAAATAATTATTTTATTGTTTTAAGCAAGGGTAAAAATAATTTTATCGAAGACAGTTAAGATTCTTAATAATTTATAAATCTAAAATTTTATGTATCTGAATATGCTAATAAAACTAAAATAGTTAATGTTCTTAAAAAACAGAATAAAAATTAAAACAAAATTACCTTTAAGTATTTTATACTGATTATGATATTGACTTGTAAAATAAAGAAAACACTTTTAAAATTATGAGAAAAGATTTTAACTTTAATACTTCTTTAAAAATACATAAATAAATGTTAATTTAGTTAGAAAGAGTAATTTTTAAAGATTAATTTGGAATTTTTACGTAAGGATTATAGTAATTAAGGGTATAATAAATCTCTAATATATTAAAATGAAGATTTTTTTTAGAATTTATTGTTGAAATTTACTAAGATTTAACAATTATTTTATTTTATAACTTATAAAGGATTTTTATAAGAAAAGGAAGAATTTGATATTACTTTAAAAGATAATTTACTAAAAAAAATAATAATGGATAATAAAAAATGATACTAAGTTATTTATCTGAAAAATTATTTAAATAAAAATAATTAAGTAGTAATAAGTAATAAACAGATATTTATTTAAAACTCTTTTAAACAATTGGATAGCTAAATATAAAAGCTATATATTCCTGAAGTTAATTCAAAAATAAATTAAAATAATTATTAAAAACATGAATAGTATTGTTAATCATTATAATGTATTTAATTCAATAAAAAATTAATTTTTTAAATAACAAATATTATAAATCATAAGATTAATAAGTATAAAAAAATATTAAATTTTTTTGAGATTATTTTATTACTTTTTAAGACCAAATGAACAATAGAATTTACAAAAAAAATCCTAATAATACAAGTTAAGTAAAAAGACCAATGTAAAAAAATCTAAAAATAATTGACAGTAATATGAATTAATAAAAAAAAGCTATTTATTAGTTATAAAACAGATTAAAAATCTTATCTAAATAAATAGAAAATAATTCTTATAAAAATATATAATATTTTTAAATTAATATTTGAAATATAAAAAATATATTTTTTTTTCTTTGAAAGATTTACGAAAGAAATAATAATATTTATTTAATATATTAAATTTAAAATATTATTTATTTATTTAAAAAAAAAAATATATTATTAAATTTATTAATCCATTTAATATTATATAGATTTTTTTTTTTTAACTAATATATAAAATAATATATAGTTAAATATATATTTAGTTTAATATAAAAAACTTCAAATATAATTTATATTATATTAAAATTAACTAAAATGAAAAAAAATCTTCCGTGATAAAAATAAAAGTAATATAAAATAATTATTTTAAAAATTTTTAAAATATTAATTTTTTAGAATTTTAATTTTAGTTTAATTTATTAAAGATTTTTTTCAACAATTTTATTCTATAAATTTTTTTATTTAAGAAAAGTATAAATTTTAATCAATTTTCCAACTATCATTATGTTATCCTTCTTAAATTTCAAATAAAATTTTATTTTCACTTCCACATTTTTCATATAAATAATCCATTTATTTGCTAGGAATTATTTCATCTTTTTTAGCTTTTTTGTTTTTTTTTTAATTTATATGTTTATTAATTTTTTTTTTTTAAAAAAAAAAAAACTTTTTATAAATAAGGATGGATTTTTTATATTTTATATGATATCAATTGTTTTCCAATTGTTTTTTAGTATAAATTTAGAAAATTAGGCCAATGGTTTTGCTATTATTTCAACCATATCATCTATTGAAGTAAAAGTATTTTCTAAAATTATTCCTTTTGGTTGTTTATTTGTATTTAGAACACCATAACATAAAGCAGCTGCTCCTAAACTTCTTCCATGCAAAAATATTTTATTTTTATCAATTTATGGGCATTTAAAAGCATATTAAATGATAGCTTTACTATCTATTTATAAACCTTATTCATTAATTTATTGAACCTCATCTGAATTACTATATCTAAATATTTATTTATTTTTAAAAAAATAAAATAAAATATTACCCTCTATATGCTATAATAAGTATATTAACTTTTACATTCTCAAAATAATTTTTTAAATAATATAATCTATGGCCTATATCTATTGTTTTTTTTTTTTTTTTTTTATTGTTTTAGTAAAAAAATATTTAACTTCCAGCATTTTCATGAAAAAAGACAACAGTAGGTTTTTCATTGCTATTTTCTTATTTAATTAACCACCTTTTTATATAAAATTTATATGTATTTTTTTTAAATCAATAATTATATATAATGAAAAACTAACCCTCTTAAAGTTATTTAATCTAACGTTTTTATTTAGACATCTTCATAGTTTAAATTCCTTTTTTTATTTTATAAAATGATTAATTCCTATTTCTATATATGTATAATTTAATAAAATAAAACCATTCTTAAGGATTACGATCTCCTAAATTATTATATTAGGGATTTTTAGGTAGATTTCCATATTCTTTTTTATTAATGTTTGTTTATAAATAAATATGATTATTTAATTATAAATAGTTTATAAGAATATATACATGGCTTATATAAAATGCTTTCTTAAAATATGTATAAACCTCCCAAACATAAACCTTAAAAATAAAATTAATATATATTATTAATAGTTTATTGTTACTTAAAAATGATATTCCACCTTAACCTTATTCTATTAAATAATTACTAAATGTATAGTTGTTATTAAACATTTTTGTATTTTATGTTTATGTTATTTTTAAATTAAAAATTAAGTAAAAATAAAAAAATATATGAAAATACAAAAAAAAATGAATCATAATAAAATAAATTAAATCTTTGATAATAAAATAAGCACAATTTAGTTATTTAATTTTTATATTTTATTATTAATAAAAATAGTTAATTTATAAATACTTTAGTTATAAAATTTAATACTAATTGAAAAAAAAGATTAAAATTAAATTTATCATTCATTTTTTATAATTAAATAATATTTAAAATATTATTAAAAAATAAAATACTGACAAACATATATTATTAAATCTTTATTCTTATTCTTTAATCTAATGCAGAAAAAAATAATATTCAGGGCATAAACAAAAATTTAATAAAATAAAACTAAAAAAGTAAAAATATAATAGATAAGAAAATAAGCATTAATATTATATAGACTTAGATATCTAATTTCATCAGTATTAATTTTAAAATAAACAAAAACCAATGTCAAATATAAATAAAAATTGAAGGAATTTTTATTGATAATGATTTATATGATATTATTAGTATTATTATCATATTTTATAAATTTAGTTAACTTATAATTGGCATATTAATTAATACAAAAAAGCCGTCATTATATTGTATTCATCAAATTGATGAAGTTTTATTAAAATATAATATTTTTTTTTTATATGATCATATTAAGAAAAATAAATTGAATGATTACACATTTATTTTCTATTGTTTACTTGATTTAGTATAATAATATATTAAAATTAAATGTAAATTAATTTTATAAATTCAAAAGAAAGTTTTAATATATATATGATTCTATGAAAGTAAATAAAAATTTAGTGTAGAAGGATTAAATCTTGAAAAGACTACACCTTTTAATAAAGTTGCACTTTTCTATATTTGCCTTAGTCGAAATTAAAATAGAAATTTAATTGTGTTTTTTTAAAATAGTTAAGTTTCAAAACATATATAATATTTATAAAATTGAAAATATTTAAAGAAAAAAAAAATATAATATATTTAATTATTATAAAAAGAAAAAATATAAATTATGTTAAGTAAGGGAAATAAAACTAAATTAGAAAATTAAAAATATGAAAAAATCAAATTAAAAAATATTTATTAGTAATATAATAAATATATAAAGTATAATATAAAATATATTAAGCAAAAAAAATATAAAAATAAATAAAATATAAAAAAAATTTAATATAGTAAAAATAAAGATTAAAAAATAAATAAATATAATAAAAAAAAATATAAAGATAATAATAAATATCTATATTTATATTTATATTTATATATATTTATTTTTTTTAATTATCATTTTTTTTTTTAAATATTATTTATTTATTTTTTAATTACTTTATCTTTTTTTTATTTGAATAAAATTATTTTTTTTAATTTTAAGAAAATTCCTTATATAATTAATATATTTTTTTTTAATAAATATAATATATAAATAAATTTTTAAAAAAATACTAATAATAGTTATAAAATTTAATGTAAATTTTATTATAGTATTTCTTTTTTTGATTAATAAATATTTCAATTAAAGTTTTTTTCCTAATTAATTTATTTATAACAAATATTAAAATAATAAGTAATATAATTTCAAGTTTATTAATATTTTCATTTTATTAAATACACATTCATTCAAATTATTACCTTTATTTTTTTCTTATTCAAAAATTACATATTCTTTAATAAATATATATATATATTTATTTTAACTTTTTTATGATTTTTTTAATCTTGCTTTTTTTGAAATGATTATATTTTATTTAGCTATTTTTATTTTGCTTATGATATTAATTTTTTTAGATACCTTGAACATAATTTATTTTTATAAATATATTTATTTATATTAGTTCTAATATTATATAACATTTATTTTATTTTATTTTTTAATTAACAAAATATATTATATTTTAAATTAAAAATATTTTAAAATATTAGTTAAATCATAAAAAGATATTATTTTTAAGAATTAATTTTATATTTTGAATACAAATTTAATTAATTAATTCACTACGATTATTTGTAGTTTATATTTCTCTATTATTTCATTATTTTTATTAATTAATTCGGTTTAAATTATATTTGTTTTATTATCTTCTTATGTTAACGGCTTAGTACCTTTTTAATTTTAATATTTATTTAAAATAATTTATTTTTATATTGAGTTTGCATTATTTTAAGAATAATATGAAAGGAAAATTATTATTCAGAAATTAAATATTTAAAATTATATATTACATTTTATTTATATATTTAAAATAAAATATGATTAAAAATATAACGTTATTTTTTTATTTTTAAATATAAATTAATAATAAAATATATATTTTATTTTAAATTTAATTTATATATATATTAATATAATAAACTAAAAAAATTTTATGTATTAAAAAAAAAAAAGATGGTTTTAGATATTCAACAATAAATATAAAATAACAAAAAATTTTTAGAATTAATGATAACTTTATGATTTTTATTTATATATTTATATTTTTTTATAATATTATATTTAATTCTTTTGTTTTTATATTTGAATAGACTTTAACTTTCTTTATTTATTAAATTTCATATTTATTTTTTAAAATTATTTCTTTAAAATTAATTTTCATATAAAAAAAAAAATACTAAATAAAAATAATTTGAAGAAAATAAATATAAATAAAAAAATTAATTTTGAAAATGTAAAAAAAAAAAAAATTAAATAAATTTTTATATATAAATATAATTTATTTAAAATTTAAAAAAAACACTACAAATTTACTATTTTAATGATTTACTAAGACTATTTAAGAGAAAAGTCTATATAAAATTTCATATTATGCTTAAATGAAAAACAAAATCTTCCGATTTACTATACTGAAAAAGCAACTTACCTATTCGATTCATAATTTAATGAAACATTTGATGAAATCTAAACAAAATAACTTAATATAGAAATATTATCTGAAATAATTAAAGAATCTTAATAAAATCCAGAAGTTTAAAATGATCTAGATAAAACAAAAAATATTTTATGTAAAGTAAATGAAGGTTTCGAGAGTATATCTAATTATGCTAAAAAAATAAATTTTTAACATACTTATTTGAAAGATATTATTAATATAGTTTTAATACACACAGATTTATGTAAAGGATTTTCTGTATCATAAAAAACTTTTGGAATATAAAATTTTTGGAAATAGAAGAAGAAATACTTTTCTTTGATGAAAATATAATAAAAGATAAAGAAGGAACTTAGTGGTCATTAAATTACGAAAAATTTAAATCAAAACTTATAAATCTATTAAAAAAATATACAGAAATTGGTAATTCTAGTTGAAGAAACTATATAAATAGAAATAATATATATAAGTAGTTGATAATTAATAAAGAAATAATAAAATATATATATATATATAAATATTTATATATAATTTATTTATATAAATATTCCATTATATATGAAAAATTTTTAATTTATATATTGTTTTAATTTTATAAATTATTTAAAATCATTATTGTATTTTTTATTTACTTATTAAAAATTTTATTTATTTAATTAAAAATAGTTTTAAAGATATTATATTTTATAATTAGTTTTAAATATTTTTATTTAAATTTTATATTTTTTTTTTTCTTGTATTTTTTAATATAATTATATAATTTATATTTAATTTTTTTTTTTTTATTTTAATTTATTTATATTATTTTTTTTTAAATTATTGATTTATTTAAATCTATTTTATAATAAATTTTACACAAATTTTAATCACACTTTTATATAAAATTTATATATATTAAAGATATAAATTTATAAAGAATAATAATATTTTTAAAAAATATAAAAGTATTACTAAAAACAAAAACAAAATATTAAAATAAAAATCAAAAAATTAAATAAAAAATTAATAGTATAAAATTTATATAATTATAAAAAATAAATATATATATATGTATATTTTAAAATGAATAATTTTATATAAATATATTAATATAAATATATATATATAAATATATATATATATATATATATAAATATTTTAATATTTATAAATATATTAATATATAAATATAATAAAAAAATGAAAAATGAAATTGATAATATTATTAATCAAATTTAAAATAGTTTTTCTTATAATATTCTAGATATCCCAAATTTAGTTTAAAAAGCATAATAAATAGATGAAAATAATCCAAAATTAAATTATATTTTATCTAATTATTATTTTTATACTCATTAATATTCTCTTAGTATTATTTAAAGCTAAAAAGCTATTGAAAATTTGAAAAAGTCTTGTTATAATATTTAAAATAAAATTGAAATATAAACTGAAGTTTAATTTTTTTTATCTTTTTCTTTTTTTTACAATCGTGAATTTCTTCTTTCCGAATAAAGTCTTAAATATAATTTATCTTAATAAAAAAATAAAAAAAAGACATAAATATTCTATTTTGAATAAATTTAACAAAAACTAAATTAAATCCAAGAAAAAAAAAGCTCTTTTCAAGAAACAGAATAAACAAGGAAAAACGAAGCCTAATAATTTCTTGAAATATTAAATTAAACATAAAAATAACAATATATGTCCCAACACGGATTTTACGTTTATATAATATCTTAAAATTGGTTCTAAAATTGGAAAAAATACGTTTTTATAAAAGAAGATGAACAAGAAGACCTAATATAACAAAAATAAAACCAAAATATTATTTAAAAAGATGAAAATATATACATATATCCAGGTTTAGTAGATAATTTTGACATTTTAGACTATAAAATAATCATTTAAAATTTTCAAAAGGATCCCAATAAAATAAAAGATTATCAAAATTATCCTTTAAGGAAGCATTTATCCGAAAAAAATCATTTCGTAGTGCTTCCAGGTCCTGCGGGGGATTTTTTATTCAAAAAATATAACACAAACTATAAAATAAAACGGCTAATTTTAAATTCAATAAACTAAGAAATAAGTTAAGTCGAAATCCACTTAATTTAAATAAACTTCATTTTTTTTTAATAAGAATAAATGGTTTTAACAACCTAAATAAGTAAATAGGAAAACATAGATTAACTAAAATATAAATTATTAAGAATTTTTAAGGAAAGACATCCAAAAATAAACCCAATTAAAATAAACATTTATAAACTAGAAAAAAACAATGATATTTAATCTTTCATTTAATTATATTAAAATAGAGAAAACAGTTCAATTTTTATAAATTCTGATAAATATAATCCTAATACATATATAGAAGTAAATATATATAAATATAAATATAAATATATATATATATATTATATATATATATATATATTTATTTTTTTAACTTAAATTTCATAGGATATAGAAATTCTGCCTTTAGATATATTTATTTTCGAATATATTGATAATAATAATCCTGAATTCATATTAACTTCAGATATAAATAATATTCCATAAAATAAATGCGGCTTTTGTAAAGAAAATACAAAACCTCTTTCCTTATGTGAATGTAGATTCATAAAATACTGTAATATAGATTGTTTACGTAAACATCGTCATAAGCATAAATAAATATGCAAAATAAATTAAAGGCAATATCAATAATATTAATAAAAATCACTTCCAAAAAGTTCTTAATATTAAAAATAACAACAACAACAACAAAATAAAGGCCTTTGTGGTCTCCAGAACATCGGTAATACCTGTTTTATGAATTCTTCATTATAATGTTTATCTAATATATAAGAATTAACGAACTATATGCTTTTAAATAACTACTAATTGGATATAAACTCTACAAATCCACTAGGAACAGGTGGTTAATTAGTAAATGCATACTCTGAATTGATAAAAAACATGTGGAATGGCCAAAATACTACTTCTCCTTTTAATTTAAAGAAAATACTATCTAAATTCGCTCCTTAATTCTTAGGTTATTCATAATAAGATTCCCAAGAATTACTTTCTTACCTTATAGATGGTTTACATGAAGATTTAAACAAAATTAAATAAAAACCTTTTGTTTAATAAATAGAATCTGATGGCAAAAACGACGAAGAAACCTCTAATTAAGCCTGGTAAAATTACCTTAAACGAAATAAATCAATAATAGTCGATTTAATGGTAGGATAGTTCAAATCAACACTAAATTGTCCTACTTGTAAGAAAATTTCGGTCACTTTTGACCCTTTTATGTCTTTATCAGTACCTGTACCATATATATAATATATTAACTTGAATATATATTATATTTCTTTCAATAAATTACCTTAATAAATAATACTTAAGGTATAAAATAAAATAGAAACTTTATAAAATATACTCGAGAAAATATAAAGGAAAATTACAATTTCCGAAAAATAATTAATCCTATATTCAATAAATAATGATAAGCAAATTTTACATTTTCAGTCTTTAAATGAAAAAATATACAAATTTTCATCCCAAAACCTACTTTTTTTAGTATAGGAAAAAAAAAATGCTATATTTGATTCTGATTTAGATTAAAATATATAAGAGGAGTTTATATAAGAAATAAAATTATAAATAATAGACTAATTTAGGACTAATAATTAGTAATAAAATATGATCACTTTTGAACGTTTTTTTTATATAAATAAAAATTCTTCCAGTTATAAAGATTTACATTACAAAGTTTGGAGAATTTTTAGATTATATATGCATTCTTAATTAGAATCAAATAATCATATTAATATTATAAATCTTGAAAAAAATACCTTATAGTAACTACATGAGGAATTCTAGCATTTTTTTTCAATAGAAAACGAACAAAATCACCCTTACTAATTATTTTTTGACTAAAAAAACCCAATATAAATCACAGAAGACCTAAAACTAATACAAGACCCAATATTTAAAGGATAAAACAAATCGAAGACAATATACTTGATTCCTCAAGAAAGCCTATAAAATCTTCTATTTGACAAATACGAAAACTTCAATAGCCAAAAAAAGGAAGAATAAGAAAGTTAATAAAAATAAACTTCGCTTTACGATTGTTTAAATTTATTTGTAAAAGAAGAGATTCTATAATAAGGAAATGAATGGTATTGTAATATATGTAAATAACATAAACAGGCTTCTAAAAAGATGGAAATTTATAAAATTCCCAAAATAATAATTTTCCATTTTAAAAGATTTAAAATGAATAAACTCTCTTCTATAGGGTCTTTTTATTATGCTTCTGGGGGTTAAAAATTGGATGAATTTATTGATTTTCCTATATAAAATTTAAATTTAGGTAATTATGTACTCTCTAATTTAAAAAAAGATAAAATTTTATATGATTTATTTGCAGTTTGTAACCATATTGGAAGCGTAAATGGAGGACATTATACTGCTTTTGCGAAAAATTTTCTTAATTAGAAATGGTATGATTTCAATGATTCTAATGTTTAAGCTATTTCAAATGATAAAATTGTTACTTCTGCGGCTTATTTATTGTTTTATAGAAGATAAGATAGTTAATTATGATATTTTTGTATTTAATTTATATGTTTTTATATATATATTATTATAACATTTTTTTTTAAAAAAAGTAAAATAAATTAGATAAATCTTTTTTTTTTTTGTTCTTTTAATTAAATTTGTTACAAAATAATGGTTCATTTATTTGTCCCCATAATTATAATATATTATAAATATATATTTAGATATAATAATATGTATGTATTATTAAATTAATTTTAAAATCTAAATCAACAAAAAAATATTATTAACTTAATATGTTAATAAATAACAAAAGTTTCACATTATTCTGAACTATTTAACTAACTTTTTTTGAGAATATTTAATATATTGAATGACCTAAAGTTTTTACAATAAAGAGATTTATTTGATTTCATATTCTAGTACTATTTAAATCCAAAAGTGAGTTTTTTAACAATAATAATTGCTTACTAAGATTAAAAATAGATGTAAAAGCAAACTTTAAATTGTATACATAAATAAATATAATATATTTTCTATTATGGGGGGGAGGAAAGTTAAAATATATATATTTACTATTTTATATTATTCCAAAATATTTTTTTATCAATATTGTCTCCGAAATATCCTTATATTCAAACTTTTTTTAAGATAATTTTCAGTATTTTATTAAATATTTACACTTAAATCTTGGTTTAATTTTTTTATTTACAAATAAAATATTTTCAAATTTTAATCTTTCTCCTTCCAAATACTCCATTGCATAAACTAAATGATTTTAATCTTAAAAAATCTCTTCTAATAACCGTAATACTATCAATTTTGTAATTTCTAAAATTATTTATTTTATATTTATATATTATAATTGACTTTTTTTTAAAAAAAGAAATAAATAAAAATATTTAAACGAAAAAAAAAAAATATACTAAAAATTTAAATTCAAGTTTATTTACTTTTTTAATAATTTTGTCAGTCTAAATTTCAAATTTTCTTATCAAAAAATTATTAAAACTTTAAAAAGCTTAAAAAAAACCTCAAAAGTACTTAAATATAAAAAAGTCACTAAAGTTTTATAAAATACAATTCTTTTTCTTAAGAACCATAACCTTTTTTCAACTAAATCTCTTTCTTTTATATATAATTTCCTTATATTTCATTATTATATTTTATAAAATATAGTATTATCTTCCTTTTAAACTATTAATTTTTAATATTCCAAAAATATAAATTTTTTAAAACTTTAATCATCTTTGATTTTTAAAATAATTTCCCAATAATAATAATTATATATGTATTTTATATATATATTAAAATATATTTTTAATTTAAAATAGTATTTTGTATATTATAATTTTATTTTTGCTAAATATTGAAAACCATTATTTATTTCTTATTCATTCATTTAATATCTTAAAATTTTAAATATATTAAGTTTTTTATTTATATATTTTTTTTATGGGGGATATATCATTTTATAAATAAATATTATCGTTTATCGTTTATCGTTATATCTTTAATATTTTAATTTAAGAAAGTCTTTTATTCGAAATAAATATTAACATAAAATTAATTTTCCCAATTTATATATTAATTTTGTTTTTATTAATTATATTTTAAAATCTAAATTAAAAACAATAAACAATAAAAATACATTAAAAAAATAGGAAAAAATACTTTTTTAAAAAAAATATAAAAATAATAATATAAAAAAAAATTAAGTAAATAAAAAATAATAATAGAAACAAAAATTCACATATATTATATTAACTATATTTATATCTTAATATTTTTTATTTCTTTTAAAAAATAAAATATTTAAATGGTTATTTAAATAAATTAAATATATCATAAATTTTCAAACAAAATTAATAAATAAATAAAAATTAATATATTTTCAAAAATTAAATATAATTTTATAAAAGCTGAGTACTTTTATAATTTTACTACATTTTTTTTTTTAAAAATAGCTTTATTTTTCATTATCAATAACCTATTAATTAAGAGTATTATATATTATATAAAATAAATTATTTAAAAATATAAATTAAAATATATACATGAAAAAAATATATATATATATAATTAATAATTGAAAAATATTCTTTGCTTATTTTCTATAAAATAAAAAATATATTTTTATATATAAATTATATTTATATTTTTTTATAAATATATAATTTATTTTTAAATATTTTTAATTTTATTTTATTTTTAAATAAATTAACAAAATGTTATATATTATAATTTTATATAATATTTAAATCAAAAATAAAAAAATATTATATAGATTTATATTAATGTATTTATATATTATTAATGTCATAAAATATGGATTATTAATATTTAATTTAAAATAAAATATATTTTTTATTTGATTATAAAATTTAAATAAAGATATAATATTAATTTTTGTAATCTTATGTAATGAAGTATAAAAAAAAAAAATTGTCATTATAAAAAAATTAAATATATTATATATTTATTTATGTTTAATAATAATATATATATATATAAATATAATAATACTCTAATTTTTATTTTTGTATTTTTTTTATTATGTTTTTAATTTATTACATTTATTAATACAATATAACTTAATTATTTACTTTTTTAAATTTGTAAAAAATTTTATTTTATTTAATAATTTTAAATATTAAATATAAATATTTATATAATAAATAATGATTTTATTAACATATATTTTTTAAAATATATAATTTTTAGAATTAATATATTTTTTTTTTTTTTATTAAAAAAATAAAATAAAAAAATTAAATATTAACAAATAATTAAATGATTATAAATTATTACTTTTATTAAAAAATTAAATATTAAATATAAAATTTAAAAAAATCAATAATTAAACAATAAAAAATTTAAAATCTCGAAATTAAATATCTAAAGCCTAAAGAATTTTCTTAATTATAATAAAGGATTATAAAATAAAGTATTATAACTTTAAGGCAAATATAGAAAATTAAAATAATAGATTAAATTATAAAAAAAAAAAAATTAATTTTAATGTATATATGTCAAATAAAAAAAAATGAATTTAAATGTTTAACATTTGATGATATAAAGTTTTAATAATATAATAAAAATTATATTTCATAAAATAAGAAATAGCTAAACAATAATATAAAAAATAATACAATAGTATTTATATTAATAAAAAATAAAACTGAGTTTGAAATAGATTAAACATTAATTTAAAAATAATTATTGCTTGCAAATATTTCTTCATTATAAAAAAAATAAAAATTATTTTATTATTATTTTTTTGATGATTATGATAAATATATCATATAATTTTCTTAATATAAGTTAGAAAATTTTAGTAATTATTACAATTATTTAGGAAAGGAATGCTAAAAGTATTAATTTTATAGTTTTATTAATTAAAAAAAGTAAAAGTAATACTTTTTAAAAAAATAATATTAGTTTTTAAAATAAATAAAATATAAAAAAATAATAATGATATAGTCTATAAACTAAATAAATATTAAATTATCAGAAAAAAAAACTAATTTAAAAATTAATGAATATTTTATAAAAATAAATTCTTCAAAATAATAAATAAAGAATTAAATTAATATAAGAAAAAAAAAATAATATAAAAAATAAAAAATATTCTTTATAAAATAAAGTAAATATAAAAAATATGAATTTAAATAATAATAAAAAGTAATTAATATTAATAATTAAATAAAATAATAAAGTAAAGTAAATAATAGAAAAAAAGTTTATAGTAAGTTTCGTTATTATTTATTACATATATACATATATATATATATATATATATATATATATATATATATATATATATATATATTTATAAATTTTATTGTTATTAATATAATATATTAAATTTTCAATAAATAAAATTTATATTTATAAATAAATTTTTTATATTTAATTTTTTTTTTATTTATTTATAATTTTTTAAATAATTTTATTCATAATCCTGTCAATCTGTCTTATTCATTTACACTTAATTTAAAAACTGGCAGTAATTTTTAAATTCTGCATGTTTAAAGCTTTTTAGCATTTCAAAAACTGCACTTTAATATGTTGTTAAATGTGCTCCAGCCTATTACATTCTTTAAAATGCAGTGGATCTATCTATAGGATTTATACTAGTAATACCATCAGTCAATAAAAAAACTTAGTATTCTTTTTCTAATAAATCTAAACAAGTTTATTAAACACAAACATGTGCTTCAGCTCCGTATAAAATTGCTGTTTTTCTTTCTTTATGTTAATCCAAAAATGCCTAAGTTTGTTCATTTATCATTGAAAATGTTGCCTTTTCGAATTTTTAGGATAAATTTTTTGGTAAATCTTTCTCTAATTCTGGTACAGTATTTCCAAACGCTTTTACATTTTAAACTGTTACTAATATTGGTAATTGTAAAATATTAGCTGTTTATGCCATTTATTTTGCAGTATTTATAATGTTTTCGGATTTATATATGTGTTTTATGAATCCTTATTATATATCACAGTTAAATAATATAGTGTTAGCTTATAATATTCTTGCTACTTTAAAAAGACTCATTTTTGTTTGTTTGTTTGTTAATATATATATATATATTATTTATAATAAAATATATTTTTATTTAATATAAAATAAAAATCTAAAAATAATTAATTATTTTAATAAAATCTGATTATGAAATTTATAAAGTATATATATATATATATATATTTTTAATTTATATTATTTTTTATATAAATATATCATAAATTTTTTTTTTTTATTTATTTATTTATAATTAATTATATTTAATTAAAACAAAATAAAAAATATTTTTTTAATTATTAATCAACATATTTATTTTTATTATATTTTTTTTATAATTTAATATATTTATTTATATTTAATATTAAATTAAAATTTATTAATTATTAAATCATTTTTAATATTTATATATCATATTTTTTTTTGTTTTAAGTTTTATTTTAAATTTTTTTAATATTATATATATATAATTTTTTAACAAATACTTATATTTATTTAATTTTTATATTTTTCTTTTGTTTCAATATATAAAAATTTTTTTTCATATTTTATTATTTAATCAAAGTAGAAATATAATTGTTTTTTTTTAAAAAAATTTATAATAATTCTAATCTTGAATAATAATTTTAACAGAAAATTTATCATATAAGAAGTATATTTTTTCTAAATAATTAGAAATGATAATAAAATAATAAACAATTATGAATAAAAATTATTAAATTATCAAGTTTTATATATACAATTTTTTCTTAATTCTATCATTAAATTATAAATATACTAAATTAATTATATTTAAATAATATTTTTGATTTATATTTTCAGATTTTTTATAATTAAAATATTCCTTATTTATTGAGTAAATAATTAATTTTTTTTTTCTAAACTCATATATATTTATGTTTAAATTTTATTAAATAATTTTTTTATTTTTAAAAAAATAAATAATATAATCTTACATTTTACTTATAAAAACATATTTTTAATTTTTGAAATTATATAAATAATTTTAAATTTTAAAATATTTTATGTTTTTTTAAATTATAAAAGATTGATTATATATTAATAAACAATAATTAAATAAATATTCAAATACAATACAATAATAAGAGATATTTAAATAAAAAAAATTGATTTTTTAAGTATTATTTATTTTCTTAAAATATCATATTTAATTTTATTTTATTAAATTAAAAATGGTAACATAATAGAAACTTTTTTATAATAATTAATTAAAAAAGTATAATATTAAAAAAAAAAAAAATTAATTAACAAAAAATATTAAAATAAAAATTAATTAATAAAATAATAAAAAACAGAATCAATAAATTATTATTATTTATATATGTCTCAATAATAAAACTCAAATACACTCAAAATTGAGCATTATTTAGTTGGGAAAACACTAGGTGTAGGAGCTTCTGGGAAAGTTAAGCGTAATTACTAAATATAATAAAGCAATTAAATATAATAATAATAATAAAAAAAAATAGTCGCAAAACATGATATAACTGGTAAGGATGTAGCAATAAAAATAATAAATAAAAAAAAATGACAAGTAAAAAAATGAGTAGCAAAGTAAAAAATAATAAGCAATAACATATCTTATAAAAAATTAAAAAAGATAAAAAGAGAAATTAGATTACTTAGATTTTTCAACCATTAAAACATTATAAGATTATACGAAGTTTTAGACACAAACACTGATATTTTTGTCGTTACCGAATATATTCCCGGTGGAGATTTATATGATGTTATAGCATCTTAAGGTCGTTTACCAGATTAAGAAGCAAAAAAGTATTTTCGATAAATAGTGGCAGGTATAGATTATTGTCATAGAAATTTAGTTGCTCATAGAGATTTAAAACCCGAGAATATTCTCATAGATGAAAATAATAATATTAAAATTGCCGATTTTGGACTTAGTAATATTATGAATGATGGAAAATATTTAAAAACATCATGCGGTTCTCCAAATTATGCAGCACCAGAAGTTATATCTGGGAAGTAAATAAAATATAAAAAAAATTAATAAATTTAATTTTTTTGTTAAAACCTCAAAAAAAAAAAAAGACTCTATTGTGGAACTGAAGTAGATACATGGAGTTGTGGAGTTATTTTGTTTGCATTATTAGCCGGATATTTACCTTTTGATGAAGAAGTTATACCTGCCTTATTTAAAAAAATAAAAGGTTTTTTTCTTTTAAATTTTAATAATAAAATGAGTTTATAATATATATATAGAAGCTGATTTTTTAATGCCTGCGTTTTTCTCGGTTGAAGCTAAAGATCTTATATATAGAATTTTGAGGCCTAATCCAGTAGAAAGAATAAAATTTCATGAAATAAGGTTTCATCCTTGGTTAAGAGAAAATATTCCTTTTTATATCGAAATTTTTAATTTAAATACTAGAATGGAAAATAAAAAAATAAATGAAGAAATATTCAAAAAACTAATTGGCTTAAAAAATATAAATTTCCATAATTTAACAGAAGAAAAAATTAGAAAAGTTATTAAAAAAAGAGATGATTATTCATTTGTTATTGCATATGATTTATTATAAGATGATTTTAATAAAACTAATAATAAAAATTAAGGTATTTTTATTTATATAAATGTATATTATATATAAACAAATACTATAATAGAAAGTGTAGAAAATACTTTTATTTTTAGACCTGTATAAGATGATTGTGCTATAGAAACAAATAATGCTTATATTGATTAAATATTTAATTAAGGGTATTTAAAATCTATATAAAAAATATTTTATATTAAAATAAAAGAAATATAACAAATCTAACACCAGAAGAAGAAGAAATACTAGGCTAATGGACTTATGGGAAGATATATAGTTATCCGGCAAAGAAAATAATGAAAACAATATATGATTGTGCGGGATAAATGGATATTGTAATAACAATAAAATCTAATGATTATAGAATAAAGTGTCATTATAGAAACCCAAAAAAAATGCATAGTGCATTTAATAATCATATGGAAATGATGTAAGTGGAACTAAATAATAATATAATTAATTAGGGAAATAATATTAATAATTTAAATAATCAAAATTAAAATTTAAATTAAAAGATATATGGAAATGGATTAAATATCGAAGAGTAAAAACAAAGAAATAAAAACAATGATGATTAATATATTAATATTATTGGGGAAAATGGAAATGGATAAAGTAATTAATAAACTACAGATAAAAGTAATATTGCGAAATATTCAAAATAAGAAATAGTCTTTACTATTTAAATATATGCAGTACAAAAATAATATTATTAATTTTTAATAATATTATAATATAGATGCCTAATGAAAAAGACCACATTGTTGATGTTATTTTAAATAAAGGACATCCTATTATCTTTTTAGAATTATTTAATTAGTTTTTAACTTTAATTAATAAAAATATTTAATTAAATTGATAATGTTGAATATAAAGATTAAAAAAAAAAAATATAATTATAATATATAATTTTTTATCGTTATTTTTTTTATTTAATATGAAATTTATTTATTTTTTAAACTTAAGACAAAATAAAAAAAAATTGCGAAAAATTGATAATAGACTTTTTTATTGCAGATTGAGTTTTTTAAAAATAAGGAAAAAAAAAAAAAAAACAACATGGAAATATAATTTATATTATTTGAAGTTATTATAGTTTATAAAAATTAATATTCAATTTTTAATAATATTATTATTATAAATTTTATAAAAAAAGATTTCTAAAAAATACGTTATATTATATGTTTTTGTTACTTTTAATAAATAATTTAGCCATTTATTTAATTTTAGTTATCTATTACATAAAATAAAATAAAGAAAATATATATATATAATATATTTTTTGAAATAAAATATGTCTTTTTATTAAATTAAATTAAAATATTTTTGGTTATAATCTTTTAAATTTTTTATATAATAAATTTATTATTTAATTTTATATTTTTTTATTAAATATTAAAATTTTATATTATAAATATTATGTTTTTTTATAATTTAGATTAACTTTTTAACTTAGTTTTTAATTATAAATCAAATAATATTTACTATAAATTTAGTTTATTTTAAATGAATTTTATTTTTATTAAGTTTAATAAAAATTTGGAGTGAAAACAAAAAAATTTTAAAAAATATTATATATAAATTATTAACATTAAAAAAAAAGTATATAAATATATAATTATTTAAAATTTAAAATAGCAATAATTAAATTATATTTTAATCAAAATTTATAAAATTAATAATTTTATTATTATAATATATAAAAATTTTAATTATTTTATCTGCACATAAAAAATAAACGAGTATAAGAAATTATAAAAAACATATTTAAATAAAAATAAAATACTATAACATATAAAAATGATAACCCTAAAACAAATT
Organism: Ichthyophthirius multifiliis; assembly: GCF_000220395.1. Classification (NCBI taxonomy): domain Eukaryota; phylum Ciliophora; class Oligohymenophorea; order Hymenostomatida; genus Ichthyophthirius; species Ichthyophthirius multifiliis. The sequence continues at coordinate 22,748 of NW_004086015.1, forward strand.
GTATAATAATTGCTACTCGAGATACAAATAAAATATATTCAATAAAATAGTTGTGATTTCAATAAATCGTATCTTTAAAAGAATCACCATTTATATAAATAAAGGTATTTAGAGTAAATTCTTAAAGAAATAAAATAGAAAATAATAAAATTAAATAAATAGAAACTAAATAAAAATTTATTATATAGGCAATAATAAAAAATAGAATATTAATAGTCAAATAAATAGATAATAATGGCGTTTAAATTATTTAATAAATAAGAAAAATTAAATATTTTTTTTTATAAATATTAGTTTAGAAATATAAAATAAAATTATAAAAAATAAAAATATCTTCAACTATTTAATAATAAAAACATTTAAATAATAAAAAATTGGAAAAAAATATATATAAATACATTGTTAATAAATAACATGATAATAAAAACTATAATATAACGTAGTCCTACTATTTCTACTTTAGCAAGTTTATCTTAATGTGATAAAACTTTAGTACTTTAATATATAATCGGAATTCATATAAATAAGAATTAAATCTCTAATAATAATTATTTATATATCTTTAAAAAATAAAAAATAAAAAATTTAGATTATTAAAATATAATAATAGAAGAAAATATGATATGTGTTATATTAGTTTAGAATATATAAAAATAAAAAATAAAAAATACATATGTAAATTAAATAAATTATATACATAAAAGTATTAATTTTATATACAATATTTGAATAAAAATATTATATTCTATTTTTTACAATAATTAAAAAGAGTTTGTTAAAAAAAATAAAAAAAAGTAAGTTATAATAAATAAAAATATATATATATATATATATATATATTTATATATTTATATTATATAATTTAATATTATAAAATTTAATTTTAATACATTATATATAGTTATTTAACAAATATTTAATAATCAAAAATTTATCATTAATATAAATCTTTATTTTTTTCATCTAAATATTCCATTAAATTCATTATATTTTCTTCATTAAAAACCTCCTCAGGTACTCTACATCCTGACAAATCTTCCATAATAAATTAATCTTAATTTTAAACAAATTTTAAACTGAAATTTTCTAATTCATTTTTTTCTTAAAAAAGACATAAAAAACTATTTTCATCCCATTTTTCAATATCTATAATTTTGATTTTAAAATTTGGTTCAATATCTATATATATATCAATTATAAATTTTTCTTCTATAATTAAATCTTTTATTTTTTCAATAAAAAAAGCAAGTATTTTTTCCTTTAAAATATCACTTTTTTCATTTAATGTTTCATTTATAATCCCACAATGCCTTTAAGAAATCCCTTTTAATTCCCCTTTTTCGACAAACAACCGGAAAACCATTTCTTTATGGAGGTTATACCACTTTCTTAATATTAAATATAAATCTTCTCCATTATTTTTCTCTTCTAAATAATCGTTTATTACCACACTCATCTTTAAACATGTCAGAATTTCTTCTATATGGGTCACACGTAGATCTGGAAGCCAGTTTTGACAGTCTTTGGGTGAAAATTAGTTTAATTTTATGAATACTTCTTCATATTCTTCTAAAGTTTGAGTAATTTTTTTTTCTGTATCTTCCGATAATTATATATGTTGGTCATTATCTTGAATATATTCTGTTTATTTAAGATATTTAGGATGAATTAAAACAGAATCTTATTCAAGAAATTATAAAAATTAAGAATCTAATTTGATTATTTTAGTTTTAAAAGTTAATTTTTTAAATTCTTTAGGCCAATTATGTTAATAGAATATGCTTTTATTTTATAAATTCATAATTTTTGATTATTATTATTAATAAATATATATATATATATATATATATATATATATATATATATATATTTTAAAAAAAAAAAATAATTAAATATTTTTTTTAAAATTATATTTTTTTTTTTTTAATGGAAACATAAAAAAGACTTATTCTTCATTTTGATATAAATAAAACAATTAAAATAGATGATAATAAATTTATATAATCTTCATAAGAAGAAAATGTATATAAAATAAAATTTAATTAAATAAAATAACTGAAAAGATTCATAGAATGTTATGTAAATACTCTTGGGGTATAATAGAATAAAAAGGAGATTAAACTATATGGAAATTAAGTATTTTTTTTTATTTAAAAAATAATAATACTATTTATTTATCTAAAATTATTTAAAATATAGTTCATTCTTTCTTTTCTTAATTTAAACCTTAAAACGATTTAATTAATTATTAGTATATTTTATTTATTTTTTTTAAAAAAAAAAAAAATTAAGAAAGAAAGAAATTATATATTTATTTTTTTTTTTTAAAAAAAAAATAGCGATTTTATCAATAATTAATATAAAGATATAGATGAGTATTTTTTTTTTTCAAATACTTTTATTTATATTTTTTTCTAAAAAATAACAAAAAGAAACTAAAAGTAAACGTTTTTTAATGTTTTCTTCCATTCCGGAAATCCAGGAATGAAATTAAAACAAGAATATGATAAAATTATAAAAATTATATCAATTCCTTAGCCAATCTATGATGATATATTAAATAATCTAGTAAAAAAAAAAGAAAAAAAAAATTAAAAAAAAAAAAATTATAAAAATAAATAAAGAAAAAATATACAAATACAAACCTATAATACCAAAAAGATCACGAATACATATACCCAACCCCTGAAAAATACTTACAATTATTTAAAGAAGGCAAATATTAAATCCTACCCGGTTTTTTTAGAATGATGATATAATTAAAACTATTAAAAAGAGATTTTTCGATAATTTTTCATTCTTTTGAGGATGATTTACCAAAAATAATATCTGAATTTAACATGTATATATATATATATTTATAAAATAAAATAAAATAAAATAAAGATTTTGTAAAGGAGAACACCCTTGTTTTAATGGAAAAAATAATACACCAAATTTACGTTTTGACGGTTAAAAAAATCAAAAGAACTATGTAATATAAGAAAGAAACATATCAGTATTATATAGATATTCATAAGATTTAAATAATTCTGTTTTAGCTTGTGGGACATTAAGAAGAGTTTCTAAAAATAAAAGCTTAGAAGATGAATATGAAAAAGAAATAGAGGACGATTCTTTAGTTTTACATAAATAGTCATACTAAATATATAAAGCAATAAATTAATATACTTAAGAAGTAAATTTTATTATTTATTTAAAAAGTATTATCTAAAAATAAAAAAAAGAGAGGTGGATTTGTTATAAATGAAGATTTTTAATTTTGGTAAGAAAACGAATTTAAAACTTAATTCGGAAAGCCACTTTTTATCGATTAGAAATAATTTGATGTTTTACATATTTTCTTTGATGATAATAATAATAATGAAGAATATTCTACTGTTGATATTAGAGATGCTTTAACTGGATAATAAATACCTATAGATAAATCTTTAGGAAAATATTTAGTAAAAGTTGATATAATTAATTTTTTAAAAGATCCTGATTATTTAATTAAATAAATAGATCTTTGTGAAGCTAAAAGAAATGAAGAGGTTTTTTTATCATTTTTATATTTGCTTTTTTTATCATTTTTTAAAAAAATAAATAGATTTAACGAATAAAAAATGGTATTTCTGAAAATGATACTAAATAAGAAGAAAAATCAGAATTTGATAAATTATAATAATGTGGAAAAGCAGAATATTTAAGAAAAACTATTATGCCTTTGCTCTATTCTGTATTTTTAGTTTTTTTATATTAGAATACTCTTTATTTTATTATATTATAATATTATTATTTTTGTTAATATAATTTTTTCATAAGGCATTTAAATTAGTTGATATTGAAAGACCTGTAGATCCTATAAATTTTATTGCTATGTATTGCTTAAAAAACTAAAAAAATGTAGATATTCCTATACCTACTTAAGAATATTTAGACAAAACTCAAAACCCATTAGTTAATAATAAAGAAAATATTAAATGATTATTTTTTTATTTATTTTTTTAATATTAAAAAAATAACTAAAGATTATAAATATATATATATATATATAAATATATATATATATATATATATATATATATATATATATATATATATATATATATATTTCTCAACAACATACATATTTAACAAATGTTTATTTTTTATTTATTTTTTTAAAAAAAACAAAAGAATATAAAAAAATAGATTATAAAAGTTTTATATATAAACAAACAAACAAAAAAGAATTTATTAAATAATTTTTGAATATAAATAATAATATTTTATTTTTTACAATATAAAAAGCCCTGAAAAATTAGTAAAAATATCATTTAGTTTGTAAAATATAATTTAAAAATAATAAAGAAAAAAAAAAAAAAAAAATAAGAAAGGAAAAAAAAATAAAAAAAAAATAATTAAATTTAAATAAAAACTAAATTAATATAGCAAACATAATAAAAAAAAAAAAAAAAACTGAATTTTATTTAACTATATATTTAGTATTATTATTTATATATATTTTCTTTATTTCTAAAAAAACAAATTATTTCTCATTTTTTAGCTGCTGCTGCTGCTCCTTCGATTAAATCTTTTCTACCAGCATGCCAGTTAGGACTTTTTCTTTTCTTGGGATCAACTGCTAAAATGTGTGGAGCATATCTTCTTGAATAAATAATTCTTTTTTAAGCTCTTCCTTTAGGGATTTTTTTAGCTCTTTGTTTTTTATCAACTTTTGGTGTTTATTTTCTCACCTATTAATTTTTTATTTTTTTTATATAAATATATATTATTTTTCCCTTATTAATATTATTAATACCTTACCGGCTTTAGCTAAAGTACCATGCATACGACCTATTTATTTAATATATATTCATTATATAAATTTTTAATATTATTTTATATTTTTTTACCCATTTTTTTATATGTATTTTTTTTGTTTTTTGTTTTTTTAATTTTTTATTTTATTTCTATTTTTAATTTAATCTTTTTTTTATAATATTTTTAACTCGTAAATTATTTACCTTTTATATATATTAATATAAAAAAATTAATAAATTAATTTTTTTATTTTCAAATATTAAAATATTTATATACTTTATATAAAATTAATAAATAAACTTTTTTAATATAAACTTTTTATATATAAAGATTTATATATAAAAAAATAATCGCTTTATTTCTATTATTAAATATATAAAAAAAATATATGTATATATATATATATATATAAATGCTTGTTATATTTTATTATAAGTAATATTTTTTAATAAGTCGACAAAAAAAGTAATCATATTTCGATTTACATTAATAAATTTAAATTTAATATGTATATAAAAAGTTTTAAATCCTATAAAAATAATACTTAAAATCATAAATTAAATTTTATATTTATATTTCATGAAATAATAAATTCTTTTTGGATATAAAAATATATATTTATAATAATATTATTTTAATTTTTAAATATTTTAATATAAAATTAATATACAGAATTTAAAACAAAAAAAATATATAAAAAAAATAATAGAAATGTCAAAACAAAGCCAATAAACTAATAAAAATTTAGATAGTGTAACAGATTATGTAGAAGATAAAGAAATATAAACTGCAGGAGTAATAAATAATATATTAAAATAAAATTAATTAAAAAAAAAAAAAGGCATTAAAATAACTTAAAGAAGACAAGTATAATTATTAAATCATTATAAAATAAATATAAAAAAATTAGATAAGCTATAATAAAGATAAACGAGTAAGATATAAAATTTATAGAAAACGAATTTGATTTAGATAAAATAAAAGCTATTGAATAATTAAGAAGATCATAAGGCGATTTAAATTAAGCAATAAAAAATATATTATATAATTGAAAACTTAATTTATTATTTATATAAATATAAATATATATATACACAAAATAAAAAAAATACATAATATCTTTTATAAAAAAAAAAAAAAAAACTATTTTTTTAGTATAAATAAAAAAATAAAATTTAGACTTTCTAAAATTTTATAATATTTTTATTTATTTATTTTAAGTTTATAATATTAATTTATTTATTTTTGCCATAATATATTTTTAAAAATGGATAATTAAAATATAGAACATAATGGAAAAATTTATAAAGTATTTATAACAAAAGAAGAAATTGAAAAAATTGTAAAAAAACTTTCAAAATTAATATCAGATGATTTTAGAGATAAAAATCCGATTTTTGTAGGAATTTTAAACGGTGCATTTATGTTTTGTAGTGATTTAGTTAGAAATGTAGACTTTCTCTAATTAGAAATAGAATTCTGTAAAATATTAAAATAAAAAAATGAAGAAACAGGTGAAGAAAATATATAACTATCTGGTCTTAAATAATAAATATCTGGCAGACATATTATAATAGTTGAAGATATTATAGACAGTGGTTATACAATGGATAAATTACTCTAATGTATCAAATTATAAAATCCTAAAAGTGTCAAAACATGTAGTTTTATTTTAAAATAAAATCAATTGAAAGTTCAAAACTTATAAATGGATTATATTGGAATTGAAATAGAACCCAAATTTATTGTTGGCTATGGAGTTGATGTTTAAGGATGGGGAAGAAATTTTTAAGATATTTTATTTTGTGAATGAATTTATAATATCTAATATTATTTATGAATATATATATATTATAAAATATTTATATGTTTTATTATTATTATTTTTATTTCTTAAGATAAAATAACAAAATTTTAATATAAAAAAAGATATATATTTTAAATTATTATTTCTTTATATTTATTATATAACTAAAAGTATTTTTATTTAATTTATGTAAATGAACAAACATAAGTAATATATTTTTTATATAAATAAAACTATTATAATATTTTTTTTAATATATAAAGAAATAAATGTATATATATATTTATTTATATAAATATATTATATATATATATATATATATATATATTATATAGAATTATTTATATATAAATATATATGAATATAAATTTATATATATATTTGCATCGCTCATTTATATTATTAGAATCATAATACATATATTTAATATTTCAGAAAATTTCTTGAAATAGTTTTCGGAATAAAAAATATGCTATTCATATATCTATTCTTTTAATCATCATTGCATGCAAATATATAAAAAAATTATATAATAATATAAAATTATTTAATAATAATTTGTTTATTTTTCTTTTTAATTTTACATTTCTTTTAAAAAGATAAAAATATTAATATTAAAAATAAATATTTAAATTAATTTAAAATATTATTTTTTAAATATTTATTAAATTATTTTTAATTAATTAAAATTTTCTTCAATTTTTAAACTCTTTATTTATAATAATAAAAATATGTAAAATTAAGAAATTTAAATTTTATAAATTCCTGATTTTTCTTCGAGTAATTTTCTCGGTTTTAAAACAGGTTTAAGACCTTACAGAAAAGGTGGAGTAAATTTAAACGTTGAAAAAATAAACAATAAAATAATATTCCACAACTACGGTCATGGAGGAGCTGGAGTATCTACCGCATACGGTTATGCTTTGATATAATACTATAAATTCATAGAATAATACCGATATGATAACGAAAAAGAAATTGCAGTACTAGGAGGTGGATACTTAGGCTTATTCACAGCATTTATTTTTTCTAAGTTTGGATATAAAGTAAAGGTTTATGCGGAAGAATATGTAAAAAAAGACATATAATAAATATTAAAAGGAGAGAGAGATAATACTATAATAGTTTCATAAATAGCAGGAGGATACTGGATGCCTTTTGGTTATGAATTTAATAAAACTAAGGAACAATGGGAAAATCATAAATTTGCATCTATGGAAACTTTCAAATATTACTAACGAGAATTAGAAATTAAAAAGTATTATATATAATTTATATTTAGTTTTATTATTTTCAAAAACTATATTATTAATTATTAATCAACTATAATTATTTTATAAAAAATATTTATGTAAAATAAAAGAAATATAAATATATATATATTTTTATTTATAATTATATATATATATATATATATATATATATATATAATTATCTTTATAGATTCAAAGGTTTAAAATATTTAAAAGTAATATAAATTGATGATGATCAGGAGACATTAGAATGCCTTCCTGATAATATAATAACTGATATGCAAAAAATAAAAATTAAATTTGGAAAAAATCATACTGTATATGAAGCTAAAAAATTCAATTCTATTTAAGTTGAAGGAGATATTTTCTTAGATGAACTTATGAATGAATGTAAATAATAAGGAGTAATTTTTATAAATTAAAAATTTAATAATTTAAATTAAATTAATTTATTAAATTAAAAATACATTTTTAATTGTACTGGATTAGGCTCGTCTGTATTATTTAATGATGGTAATTTAATACCTGTTTTCGGATAGCTTGCTGTCTATTAGAGTAATACTTAAATAGATTATTATTTAAGTGGACCTAATGGTGTTAGGATATATCCCAGTTCATTTGGATTTTATGTAGGAAAAGTAACTATATAAAATATTTGGAGCTAAAAAATTAATTATGAATTAGGTGAAAAAATTATAAGAAAAGCTAAATAATTTTTTGAATCATAAAATAAAATTTAAAATTCTAAATTATGAAAAAATAAATAAAATTTAATTTAAAAATTTTTATTTTCAATTTTAAAAAAAATATTTATTATTCTTAATTAATGAAAAAAAATTATTTAATAGTATTATTTATAAATACTTTTATGTAAAAATAAATTAAATTAAATAAAAAACAAAAAAATATTATATATTTATATTAATAAATAAAATTAAAAAATAATTTATATAGTTTAAAAAAAAAAAAAAATAGAAATATAAAAAATAATACATATATAATTTAAAATAAAATGTTATTAAAAAATTAATATAATAAAAAAAATATAATATAGATTAAAAAAAAATTCGAAATTTATAAAAATTTATAAATAAAAATATTATAATTATTTATGTTTTTAATAAAAAAAATATTGTAAAAATATTTTTTAATTATAAAAACAAAAAAATTTTTAAAATAAAATATTGAAATCTTATATATTTATAAATAAATTTATTTATAAAAATATTTAATATTTATAAATTTAAATATATAAATTATATATATATATATATTTATATATTTTTTTAATAATTTTTTAATAATAATTATATTTAAAATTAAAAATATATTAAATTTTCTTTTTCTAATTATTATTAATTTTATTTTAATATTAAATATAACAATATGTATAAATATTTTATAATTTTAATATCATAAAATTTCTTGAAAATTAATACTAATAACTTTATTATTAATTTTACTTCTTATAAATTATTTTTCCTTTAATTATACTAGTCCTTAACTCCAACCCTTACATTTCATAAGATCATTTATAATTTTTTTTGTGCCGAAATATTCATGTTTTACTACTTCTTCATTAAGTTCATGACCTAAAGTGACACATTTATACCCTCCAACTAGAGCAGTATGTTCATTTTCTAGTACAAAATCATACATATATTCTGACTATTATAACTTTTCAGCTTTTTTTAAATGAATAGGAAATTTCCATTTATTATTAAAAAATATAGGATGATATGGTGTTAATGATAATTCATCAGAAATTTTAATAAAGGAAACTTCTTAAGAATTGGTTTTTATAACACAAATAACTTTAGAATATTTATTATCATTATTGCATAAAATTTAATCTCCTTTTTTAATTTATTAAACTTCTTTTTTAGATCCATCTGCCATATAAATTATTGAATTTTAAGAAAAACAACCACCATTTACATTATAAAATTTTTACATGTTTACTTTATCTATATTTTTAAATTTAATTCTAATTTTATTATTATTATTATTATTATTATTATTATTATTATTATTATTTAAATAATGAATTCTATTTTAATTAGAAGGTATTGGTGGAGGTATTTTTAAAAAAATTTTTTCTGCCTAATCTCTTATCTATGAAAATAAATTACCTGCATAATGCTATATACCGTGGTCTTTGAAATTATTACAAAACTACAATTCATGTGCTCTTGTTAGAGATAATAAATAATGTTTTCCCCATCTTTTGTAGTTATTTATGTTTTCGAAAGCCTCAAACACTTAGCCTTTTAATTCTTTTATTAAATCTATTATATAAGGTTCTCTGCAAGCTATAGAAGATTCTAAGATCTGTTTTAAATTTTAGATTTAATTTTAAGATTACTCTAGGCTTTTTTTTTAAAGATGCATACTTTCTCTTATTTATTTAATAAATAAATCTCTTAGAATTTATTTTTCGAATTAAATATCTTAATTTTCATCAATTTCTTCTAAATTTACTTAAGTCAAAATTTAGGTATTTTCTAATAAAATGGCTTAGAGGTTATTTTTATCTAATGTATATTTTTATTAGATTTCTTCCTATTAAATAATAATATCTATTTATTAATCAAAATTTATTTAAGGAATCTTTATTTCTTTAATTATTTAATTTTTATTCCCTTCCTTTATCTATATTTTACCTCCAAGAAAATCACTTGAAAGCATCTAAGCGAATGCATTTACGAAAACAGTTCCTACAAAAGAAGCGTCTGGAATAAAAGCATAAGCTCCATTTCCTTCTATAGCTAATTCATTTAATAATTCAGAATCTAAATTATAACCAAAACCAAACATATTAATTATACAATTTTCTATTTTTTCTTTATTATCTTTTCTGTATTTTTATAACATTTATAAATGACCTCTTGGTGGATTAATATTTGGAACTCCGTCAGTAAAAACCATTAAAAAATTTAAATTTTAACTATTTTTTTCGTTTAATACATCCAAACCATATTCTAAGCCTTACCATAAATTAGTAGAATTTAAAGGAGTTAAAGTATCGAGGCAATTTTATACTTTTTCCTTTCCTTTTTTATCCATATATGTTAATTCTATTTCTCTTTTAGCTTAAGAGTGGAATGTAACGATTGATAAACGGTCTTCTGGCCTTAAGTTGACTATAATTGTCTTTACGGAATGCTTTACGATATCTAAAACAGACAATCCTGCACTTTCAGTATCTCCTTAAATTCTAGCTTCGTCATTCATAGAGCCTGAAACGTCAATTACGCAACATATATCGAAGTAGTTGGGAGGTCTGGGGATATTAGAAGATGGTGGAGTAATAGATAGTTAATAAGTAGTATTTTTTTTGGAAAATTTAAGAAGGATTTAAGGGTTTATTTTTTTATAGTTTTTAATTGATAAGGAAGTTTCACGATATTTATTTTCGTCAGGAATTTAATCTCTTAATTAATCTATTTAATGTTTTAGGTCTTAATTAGGCTTTAAGTCTGAAATATATAAAGGATTTCCGGTATATGGGGATATTTAGAATTTATTCAAATATTCGAGAATAGCATCATAATCATAAGTGTAGTTTTAAGGGTCTGTATAAGGATTTTACATTAGTTTATTAGATATAGGACAGAAAAAATTGTCAGGAATAATTTATAATTACTCCATTATATTAGGTATAAATATATATAAAACGATAATTATAATATATAAATATATATATTTAAATATAAAGATATAAATATATATATTTATATATATATTTATGTTTATATTTTATATATATGAAATACATATTACATATTTATTTATTTTTTATACAAATTTTTTTCAATTCAATTTTATCAGTAAATATAGTGCTAATTATTTATTTTTGTTTTTAAAAAAGAAGATTGCAGAAAAGAAAATATATAAATATGTAATTTAAATATATATTATATTTTATTTATGTATTTATAATATATAGAAATTTTTAAAAAAGTAGTTTTATCAGATTTTATTAGTAATTAATATTTTTTTATAATATATATATTAATATTATAAATTTTTTATTATAAGATATTTATAATATTTTTAATTTAAAATAATATTTTTGTATTATTTTTAATAAAATAAATATTTAAAAATTCGCTAAATTTATTAATTAAAGAAAAATATAATATAATATATAATTTTTTTTATTTATTAAATAAATTTAAAAATATTTTATACATTATAATATATATTTTAATTTTATATTTTATAATATAAATATAAATATAAATAAAAAAAAGGTAATAATAATATTAATTACAAATATAAATTAAATATATTTTATTTAATATTAATATGATTATTTTAATTATACATATTATTACTTTTAATAATAAAAATAATATTAAACTTATTTTTATTAATATATAAACATTAAAATTATTATTATTTTATTATTTTATTTATATATAATAAATATATTATATATTAAAATTTTGATTAAAACTAAAATTATTAATATTTAAATCAATCAATTAAATTATTTTATAATATTCTTTTGTTTATTTATTTTAATAGTTTTCAAAATTATGTATTATATAATTTAATCTATTAAACATTTTATAAATATATTTTTATTTTTATTTTTTTATATTATATAAATTTTGATTTATAATCATTATTTTTATAATTAATATTTATTTTTTTAAAAAAAGAGTAAAAATAATATATTTAAATTAATAATATAATTTGTTTTTGTAATTTAAAATGTTAATTCAAATTTAGAATATGAATTTTTCGAAAATCCCATATTAAAAAATTTCTGTATTTTTATATATTTTTAAAAAACTAAATAATTATATAATTTATATATTTACTCTTAATTTTATTTTTATTTAATTGTTGTTTTATTTATAGTTTTATTGTTAATTTAAAATTAACAAAAGATTTAATACATTTTTTTAATAAAATATTTGATTTCTTATAAAAATTTAATATCAAATATTAATAAATAAACAAATATAAAATAAAAACATTATACCCCATTTTTTTTTTATAAATAATATATAATAAATTGATATTAAAAATTTTAAAATAAATAAATATTCTTACTTTAAATAAGATTAATTATATTTTATAGTTTAAAAGAATTCAATATTAAATATAATCATATAAATGTTTTATTTTTATAGATTGTTTTTAAAAAATTCTATAATAATATTTAAATATTTAAAATAAATATGTTTACTTTTATAAATTTTTATTCTTTTTAATTTAAATTATACTAATAAAAATTAAAGATTTAAGATATATTTTTGATTATTAAAAATAATATATATTTTGTTACAATATTATTATATTTTATTATTAATAAATTTTAAAAAAATTATAAATAATTATCATTTTTTTTATAAATATTATTTATTTTTTAAAATTAATAATATTAATTATAAATTATATAAGTCTAATATTTATAATTAAATTCTAATATAATTTCTAGAAATACTTATATACTATAATATATGATTACTTTATAAAAATTATAAATTTTTGATTTAATTATTTAAACATTTAAATAATACTACAATTAAATATAAAAATTTATGTTAATATTAATATTTTAATCATATTTATTAAATTAAAATTTATAAATTAAATAAAAAGTTATATAAAATAATAGAGTTTTTTCTTATTTTATTAAAAAAAAAAATATTTATATATATATTTATATAAGCAAAACAAAAACTAAAAAATATATCAATATCATAAAAAATATAATAAAAAAATGTTTCAATACTACTATATATTATATTTTTTAGTTTTATTATTAAATTTATCAATTCAAAAAGACTACATATTCATCCATTTAATTACAAAAAACGAGTTATGTTCCGAATAATATAAAGACCCAGAATATATTTAAATAAAAACCCAGATGTAAAACCTAATATTAAAAACAACTGACACCCTCTAATTCGAATGTATGTCAAATTTAAATGAAAAAAACCAATTTGAGGACTATTCATAAAAGTACTCTGGTATATTCGGTGGGATAACTGATTTTTATTTAGAAAATGAAAATTATTATTAATCTTTACAAATGGTATATTTCTGTTATTTTTTCGTTTATCCTAGAGGACTTAAATAAAGTATAGACTATAGAATATATTCTTATTTAAATGACATTTTTTATATTTCAGTCTTTATAGTACCTTTAATTACTGGATTATTAATAAATTTATATAAAGATTCTTTTACAGTTTTTGATTTTTATAAAACAGTTTATTCTATTTGTACTTTTGTTAATAAATCAGCTGATAATCTGTATAAACTATTATTTTAAAAATGTTTGCTTTTTATAGTCTCGTACTTTTTGTTTTTTCATTATTCAATTCTTATCTCCAAATTAATCTTGGGAAGAGTCGACAAGCTTATTTTATTGGATAATAATCCAAATACTTATACTTATTTTCAGAAAGGTGGTGATTATTAAACTTATTTGATTATGGACACTTATCAATATATTGAAAATAAAGATAAATATACAAATAATAATGGAATATTGGACTATAGTGAATACTCATATAACCTAATTTTATCAAAAAGTTTTTTTTCTAAAGATGAATATAATATTTTGCTAAAATAATCAATATAGAAGAACTCTTAATTAAAAAGTACTGGAGAATTTCATGAATATAATATATAAATAAACGAGAATATTTACTTTAATTCCTTAATTATATTAATAGGTTTCGGAATTGGTATTTTAATAGCCTTAATGTAGAAAAAAATGAAGTCTTTTAGCGAGAATTTCGAATATAGTAATTACAGAGTTTTTCTAAATAGAAAAATAAAGGAGAATTTCGCTGATATTTTTTAAAAAATAGCATATAAATAATTCGAAGAATTTAAAGAAAAAGAGAAACTTGAAAATTTTAAAAATTTGCATTTTAAAGACAGATTTATATCTAAAGTACAAAATATATATAAATAAATTAAAAAATTAGAAAAAAGACATTATTTTAAAAAAAAACTATTCAAAATTGCTAAAAAAAACATAATTAAGCATAAATAACTACCAATGAATAATAATGTTAAGGAAATAATTAAATTAGTATATAATAATCACCTGGAAGTCCATAAATGGTATAAAGAATGAATCTTTATTAAGTAATAAAGAATTATGTAGAATTAGAATAAAAAGAAAAAATTCAAATTTAAAAGGATAAGTTTATATCTATTTCATTTAATAATAATAATCGTTAATAAAGAAGTAATGAAGAAATATTATTTAATAAAATTGGAGTTGAAAATACTTAAAATAAATTTACTTAATAATTATGTTCAATGAATTAAATAGGAAGTTTTTAAGTTAATAAATAAATGAATAACTCTACTAAATTTAATAGAGGATAAACAGTGTTAATATCTGATAATAAATCAGTTTAAAGAAATCGTTTTTATTCCCTTTCTAAAAAAAATAACGCTTAAACATAAGTTTTATATTAATTAAGGTAAAATCTAAATAATAATGTATAATAGTATATCGAAAATGAAAAAAACTCGAAAATATAAAGTAATAAAGATAATATTAGCTAATAAGAATTCAAAAGTATTTCTATAAGTTCAGAAAGTGAAAGTTCAAATAAAGAAAAAAATGTTAAAAATAATAATAATAATAATAATAATAATAATAATAATAATAAAAATAATAATAATAATAATAATAATAATATTGAATAAGATAATATTAATCTTCTTTCAGATAATTAATCTAATCAAAATAAAATCAATTTAGACTAATATAATTAAATATCTTAATAAATCTTCGAATATAAAAAAGTCGATCAAAATACATAAAAAAGTTAAGAAGAAGAATAAGAGTTTGTTATAAATAATTAAATAAAATGTTAAAAATAAAAAATCTTAAAAAGCAATTTTAAAAAATAAAGAACAAACAGTATAATAAATAATTAAAATATTGATGATTCTGATAATATTTTTGAAACAGATGACAGTACAAAATAATAAATACCATAAATTAATACTAATTTAAATGAATTATAACTTAAAAATAGTTTAAAAAATTGATTATATATAAATATATAATAATTTTAATTTTATATATTATTATTATTATAAATTCATATTGTTAATTAAATATATATATATAATATTTTAATTATTTTTATATTTTCTTTTTTTTTTTTTTTCATATTTAAAAGCCTTTAAAAGATATGTATTTTAAATCTATATTTGTTTCTGCATTATTCATAGTCCTATTATCACATTCAATAAGTTTTACGCATATAAATTTTACATTAAAATATTAAAAGTTAGGTAAATCAATTTATATTTTATTTAATTTCTTTTCTTTAAATTAAACCCAAGCTATAGGAAAGACTTGGCTTTAATTTTTATTTGAAAATACAACAAAATCATAGCCATTATTTTTTTTTCTTATATATGATGTTTATTTTAAAAATTATCCACATTACTATACAAAATTGATATTTTTTACTCTTAACAAACATCTTTTAGGCTCACAGTATCTTTAATATCATCAAATATAGGTAAAATAGGGTTATTAAAGACATCTATATATTAATTACTTCCAAAAAGCATTAAAGTTTAAACTGGACAAGTAAAAGGTCCTTCCCTATTGATTTAGAATCCTGAAATAATATTATTAATTTCTAAATCGAATTATACTTCCGAATCTTTTTTTAATTTAGAAATTAATTATTTATTTAAATTATCTTTCTAAAATAAATCTTAAGCTATTTAAATAAGAGAAATATTCTATTCTTTATTTTCATTTAAAAAGTGATGTTTTTCCTCGATTCTTTGATAAAATTCTCTCAAATATTCATTATTTTTTATTTTTGAAGATAAAATTCTCCTTTTAATTTCCTATATTTCCAATAAATTAAATGGGAATACATTTCTCAACTCATCACTCATACTATTTTATAAGGTTTCAATTAAAATATAATTCTAGGCATATATTTTGTATATATTTTAATTATTTTGTATTATACCGCCTGCTATATTTATATTTTTACCAACATCAGAGCATATTGACCAGTTTCCTTTTAAAAAAATTGTATCTATCCAATATATTATTTATTAATCGAAACCGCCTGTAGATTAATATCCGTAAAAAGGAAGTTAAATAAAATCAATTTTTTTAAATTTTTTAAAATATTTCAATATATTTATGATGATCTAAGGCTTAGTTTTTTAATTAAGTGTAGTTTTTTACAAGTATTTTTATTAAAGTAAAGTAAAAATGAGATTTTGGATTAAGTTATTCGTTTAAGTTTTTATTTACAAGACGGAAATTTCGAATATCATAGATATTTAAATATTAGAGAATTAATAATAATATATCATCGTATTAAAATATTTTTAACATTATTATATTGAATATAATAATAAAGTAATATATATAATTAGAAAAAATTATATATATTATTTTAATATAAATATAAAAAAGAAATAAAGAATTAAAAAAAAATCATATATAAAAAATAAAAAAAAAGAATATATATATATATATATATAAATATATACATATATAAATATATATAAAACATTTAAAGTATATTGTTTTATATTATTAAAATTTCTAAAAAAATGTTTAAAGGTGAATAAATATAAATATATATTTAATTTTTTATTAAAAAATTTTATTTATATTAATTTAGTATATTTAATTATATATTTATTTATGTATTTATTTTTATTTTTATTTTTTATATATTTATATTTTTTTTAATTCATTAATATATATTTTATTTTGTTTATTATTATTATATAAAATTTTTCTTTTTATTTTTTTTTTTATTCATAATTTTTGTTGATATATTTTTTTTTTAATTAAATACTTCAAATACATATAGAAAGTTATTTAATAAATATTACTAATCTTTTTTTTATATTCTATTTTTTTATTTTTTTTTAAAGTATATATAAATTAAATAAAAACTTTATTTTTAAAATTTTTAAAATAATAATTTTTAAATATTTTAAAGCGATATTTTATTTTTTTATATTAATAAAAAAATAATATTAATTTTTGTTTTGTTTTTAAATTAAACATATATAATATACAATTATTATTTATACTATTTTTTTAATATTTAGATATTAATAAATAGATAGATACTAATTTCAATTTTTTTTTTAATAAAATTTATTTTTTTCTCATTATATTTCTACATTGTATAATTTAAAAAAATTATATATAATAATAACAAATAAAAAAAAATCACCCAAATAAGCTAAAAAATAAAAATAAACAAATAATCCTATAAAAAAAAAAAAAAAAAAATGAGTAAAAGAAAAAATATAAAAAAAATAATATTAAAACCATTAATATATTTAGTATTTAAAAAAATTTAAAAAGGTAATTAAGATAAGCCATTATAATTAGATTAACAAAATCCACAAAATTCGCAAGAAACAATGTTTGTTGGAATGAATGGTGAAGTAAATAAATATATAAAGAATAAAAAAAAATAAAAAAAAAAAATTTTAAATAGATTACTGGCCTAGGATTTGCCACTAGAGATTAAGGCGCAAAAGTATAAGAAGACTAAGGAATTTTAGACTATAAAATATTAAGGAATGATGGTAATTTAGAAAACATGAAATTATTAATAGATTTAAAAAATATATTTTCCCGCTAACTTCCAAAAATGCCCAAAGAATATATAGTGAAGTTAATATTTGATCGTCATCATGAATCTATGGTAATATTTAAGAATAATTAAAAAGTTATAGGTGGAATATGTTATAGATAATATAAAAGTCAAAGATTTGCCGAAATAGCATTTTTAGCAGTCACTGCAAATGAATAAGTGAGAGGATATGGGACTCGTTTAATGAATAAATTTAAGGAATATATGTAATAATAAGATATTGAGTATTTATTGACATATGCGGATAATTTTGCTATTGGATATTTCAAAAAATAGGGGTTTAGTAAAGAACATAGAATGCCATAGGAAAGATGGAAAGGATTTATTAAAGATTATGACGGAGGTACTTTAATGGAATGCTATATCCATCCTTATATTGATTATTCGGATATATCTAAGATTATTTAGAAATAAAAGGAAGTAAAAATAAAATTATTTTATTTGATTTTTGTTTGTAAATTTAAAAGATTTTAATTGAAAGAATAAAAAAATTATGTTTAAATGAAAAAGTATTTTCGGGTGTTAATTATGCTAAATTAATAAGAAATGCTATATAAGTTGAAAAAAATGAAGAGGAAAAAGAAGGAGATGAAAGTTAACCTTTAGTCGATCCTTTAGAAATTCCAGGAATAAAATAAAGTGGATGGGAATGGGCGGATTATTAAGAATTAAAAAATTAAAAGGAAAGATCTTTTAATTTATAATGTGCAAATGTAATCGAAAATTTAAAAAGACATAAATAATCATGGCCTTTTACAGATCCAGTTAATAAAGACGATGTACCAGATTATTATGATATTATTACAGATCCTATTGATATAAAACTTATTGAAAGAAGGTTATAAAACAATTAATATTTAGATAAAGATTAATTCATTAAAGATATAAGGAAAATTTTTGCAAATGCTAAACTTTATAATCAACCAGATACTGTCTATTATAAAGCAGCTAAAGAATTAGAAGAATATATAGAACCTTATTTAGAAAAACTTAAAGAAATTCCTTTAAATTCTAATAATTAAAAAGCTATTCCTATTAGAAAAAGTATAAAGAAAAAATGAATAGAGTATTAATTTTATTGATAAAAAGTTTTATTTTATATTTAAATTTATATATGAAATATATATTTATTTTTATTTTAATATAATAATAGTAAATAAAATATAAACTATTATAAATTGATAAAAATAAATTTATAAAAAATATATTTTAAAAATTATTAAAATAATAAATAAGTTTTAAATAAATTATTTAAAATATAATAAGTTTAAATAAAATATATATATATATATTATTATATATATATATTTTAATATAATTTTAATTTTCAAATTTCATTCAATATTAAAATTAATTTTATTAATATATTAACTTATAGAAAACTAAAAATAAACAGAAATTTAATTATTATAAAAAAATGTATTAATTTATATACATATGATTTTTATTATATCATTTTATCTTTAAAAAACTACTAAAAATAAAATATTTTTAAAAGATTTATTTTTAATAAAAATTATCTAATCTATTTTAATTTATAAAATGATTAAATGATTATATATGAAACTTTTATAAAATCAATTTTTTAATTTTTAATTATTAAATAATAATTTTTATTTTTAGAACTTTAAAAATATTATAGTTTTAATTTAGATTAAAATATTTTACTTATTTTACTTATCTTTTGAAGATTATTTTCTCTTTTTAAAAAAACAAAATTCTTACAATAATTTTATATATATTTTTTTGTTTAAATTAATATTTGAAAAAATTTAAAAAAAGTTACTTAATCCATTTTGTTTATAATGTTTAAAATAGTATTTAATATATTTTTAAGAGAAATACTAATTTAGAGAAAAAAATAGTTTTAAATGAAAAAAACAATATAAATGCAAAAAATAAAAAAATTAGTTTGGGAATGAAAAAATTCTATAGAAAAGAATTTTTAATTTATAAAAAAAGAATAAATAAAATATTTAAGAATTTTATATTGATAAAATGTAAAATATTTACTTTTTTATCAAAAATGAGTTAATTTATAATATTAAAGGATTATTTTTACAAAAATAAAAAGATTTTAATATTATAATTTCCTTAAATTATAAATTGTTCCTTAGTAAAATACAAAAGAATATTTTAGTATAATAATTTAATATAATATGTATATAAATTAATTAATTTTTTTAGTTTTAAATTAAAAAATTTTTTAAATAAAATAAATTTTATTTAATAGTATACAAAACAAAAAATATAATTAATAAATAAAAATTATTTATTTATAGTTTTACAAGTTCTAAGGATTATATTTTCAAAGTAATTTAAATAAATTTAATTAATTGATTGTTTAAAAAATAAGGAAAATATAATTTATATAATAATATTAAAATTTAAATTTTTAATAAAGTTTAAACGAAACCTGCGGATTAAATAAAACTTATATTTATATAAATCCAAAAAAATTATTTATAGTAAAATTAATATAATTTAACCATATTTTGTAGAATAAAAAAATATAAAAAATTAGTTAATCATTTCTTTTAAGTTCCTTTGAAATATAAATTTAAATGAGTTAGCTTATATTTTTAATTTTTTATTAATAAAATTATTTATATATTAATTTTTTATTAATTATAAAATAATTAAATATTATTTAATAAAACTATTTATAAATTCTTTATTTTATAAAATATAAATAAATTAATAATTTAAATATTTTAAATTTATATTAAATAATTTTATTTTAATTTATTTTTGTTTGTATAAAAATTTTTAGTTTTTTTGGTTTGATATTTTTTTAGGCTTCTGTTATAATCTAATTTAAAAAAAATTTATAATGATAAATTATTTATTTAATTTTTTCAAAAAATAATTTACATTATATCATTTGTGAATCTTTAAATAAATTTAATAGAAAATGCAGTAATATAAATTAAAATAAAATAAATAAAATTTTCTTAATAATAAACAATAAATAATGTTATAACTTTTAAAATTATTTAATTTAAAAAATATTCTTAATGTATTTTTTCATTTTTTAAAAATATAATAACATATATATTTTAATATCATTAAAAATTTTAATTTTTATAAGATATATAATTGAATTGATAAAGTTTTAAAATAAATATTAAAATGAAAATAGATAGTTTTATTTATTATTATTTAATAAATGTTTTTAAAAAATATTGATTTAATTTTTATTGCTAGATTTAAAACTTTAATTGTTATTATAATTTCATTCCGCATAAAAAAATTAATAATATATTTTTTTGTTTTGAAATATTTATAAGACTTGAATTCTAATAAAATATAGATAAATTTTTATATATAATAAATATACATAATAAAATAACACATTTTAGCATATTAAAAAATTAATTAAATATAAAATAATTTTCATTACTAATCAAATATTTATTATCAAAGTAAGGCAAATAATAATTTTTAAAATTTATACAATAAATTGCATTAATTTTATAAATTTCTTAGAGAAAAAAAATATATAAAATTAAAAAAAAAAATGAATTAAAATAAAATGATAAAATTCAAAATAAATCCCTATACATTAAATTTCATAGATATAATAGAAAACGATTATTATTATAAAATAAAAAATGATTAAAATTAACCTATAATATAAAAGTTAGTAATTTTTTCTTTAATATGGCAAACAATAAGTATTTTTGTCTAAAAATTTGTTTATGAATAATAAAACTAATTTTTAATAATATTAATAAATATGTTTATTTTTATATTTCTTTTATTTTATTACAGAAAATAAAGAAAAATTTTTAAAATATTATTATTAGTTTAAACAAGTATTTATGATATATCATAATCTCTAATTTTGCATTAATTGAAATTCGAAAGTGGAAATAAACAAAGTGAAAATGTGTTTGTTTGTTATGGGTTCGGATTGTGTATTTATATATTTATTGTTAGTTTAATTTTTCATAATTGGTATTTAAAAAGCATAAAAATTAGTATTCCTTTAATTGTTTTACCTGTAGCGGAAGGATTTTAAGAATATTCTATGAGTTTGTTTGTTTGTCATTTTGCTTATATTTTTATAATTTGTATTTGTTTTTATTTATAGGAAAGAAATAATAAGTATTAATTTCATTTAGAATATTTCTAAAAGAAAAAACTATTGGATTATAAATAGATTTTCGAAGTTTATTTGCCAAATGAGCTTATTATTATTTCAAAAGTATAGGAAAGTATGTAAATTAATGAAACTATAAAAGGGAACTAATAATAAAGTTTTTTAAAATAATTTTCAATTGAATAAAATATTCCGCATAAATAAAACAAATATACAGAAAAAAATCCTTTTCCAAATACAAAATAATAAAAGAGTATTTTTTTATAAAGACAAAAGATTAATGAAGCTAATTAAAATCAAGAAAAGCTTAAATTTTCCTTAATAAATAAAAAGTTTAAATAAACATTTTCTGATAAAAGATAAGATATAATAGAAAAAATTAAAAATATATATAAAGGAAAACTTAACATTTTTCAAATAATTAATATGATTTTGTACCAATATGAAACAGTTCATTTCTAAAAAATTTCCTTATATGAAAAATCTGCATCAATTTTATAAAAATAAAAGTTAAACGTTAATGAATAATATGATATTAACGAGGAAAAAATATATGAATTTGTTGAATGTTATGATATTAAATAATAGAAGTATTTTGATATTACTATTATTTGTATATAATGGGATGGATTATAATCAGTAATAGTGTTATTTAATGATATAAGTAATACTATAGTGAATAAAAGATTAGAATAGGTTTAAAAACATAAAGATTTAACTTTAGCATCTATTACTCATGATTTACGGACTCCTTTAAATTTCATTAAAATAACTTCTGAATAATGCCAAAATGAAATGAGTTTGTAAAATATTAAAGAGTTATAAAATATGATTTAGATTAACTGTGAATTGTTAATGAGTTTAATTAATGATATTTTAGATTCTTAATAAATTCAGGCTGGAAAATTTCGATTGGTTATAAATTAATTCTAATTAGATTCAATATTTGGGTAAATGCTTTAGCTTTTTAAAATTTAAAGTGCTGAAAAAAATATCAAAGTTGAAATTTCAATTGATAGTAACTTAAGTCTAAATTCCGATAAAAATAGGATCAAATAAATATTAATTAATTTAATTTCTAATGCCATTAAATTTACTTAAAACGGAAATATTAGAATTTCGGCATTTTAAATTCCTAATCAAAATATTATTACTATAAGTGTTTAGGATACAGGATGTGGAATTCCTGTTTATTTATAAGATAAATTATTTTCGGTTTTCTCTACTTTTGATCATTTTGATGGAAATAATAAATAAGGTTTTTATTTTAAGTTTATTTTTTTTATTTATAAAAATAAAATATAGGAGTAGGATTAGGATTATCTTTATGCAAATAATTGGTTTCTTAATTAGGTCCTTTAAATAAAATATTTTTAACTTCATAATAAAATAAAGGGTCTATTTTTACTTTTCTTTTATATCAAGATATGAATAATAAGAATGAGAATATGAATACAATTGATGTTATATAATTAGAAAATATGTTAAATTTTTAATTTTTATAAGAATATAGAAGTATTTAAAATAAAAGCGTTTCCTATGATGATTTAAATGAAAATTAAACAAATTTTTCTTGCCTTTCAGTAGAATAATTAGTAAAGAAATATTAATGTGATTAAAAGGAGTAAGTACATTAAAGCTATTTTTAAAAATATAAATATGAAAAAAAAGATAGTTTTAATATTGTAAGTTCATAACTTGAAGTACATTTAAAAAAAATTCTTATTGTCGATGATGTTTGTTTTAATATTATAGTACTTAAATATATTTTTAAAGATATAAAGTCTTAAATCGATTCAGCATAAAATGGATAAGAAGCTTTTGATCTTTATTAACAATAGAATCATGATTTAATTTTGATGGATATTAAAATGCCTATTATGAATGGACATGAATCTATTAAACTTATTCGATAATATGAAAAATAATAGTAAATAAAACCAGCTGTTATTATTGTAAATAGTGCTAATATTAGCTAGGATGATATTTAATAAAGTATTGATTTTGGGGCTAATGAACATATTTCAAAACCAGTAGATACATAAATTTTATTCTAAATTTTATAAAAATAATACTACTGAGAAAAAAAAAAAAAAATGTATTTAATTTATATTTATTAGGTATATTATGTATTTTTATTTATTTTTTTAAAAAAAATCATATTTTAAAGATATAATAAATGATACTTATAAATTATATAATATGGTAAAAAAAATTTATTAATAAATACAATAAAAATATAGAAAAAAATAAACAAATAAATATTTATTTTATTTTATTTTATTTTATTTTTAAATATAATTTTATAATAATGGGAATTTGTAAATTCAATAAAACTTAATTTAATGAAGACGAAGTAATACCGATAAAAATTTAAGGATAAAAAGAAGATAAATACAAATAGAAAGTTAGTTTAAATGATTTTGAGTTTATAAAAGTTATAAAATAAATCAATTTTTTTTACAAAAATATATATTTTTATTTAAAAAAAAAAATAGTGTATAGGTACAGGTACATTTGGTAAAGTATATTTGATATAAAAAAAGGACAATCGTATTATTTATTTTTTAAAAAAAAAAACGATAAAATTTAATAATTAAAAAATAAAAGAAAAGACTTATGCTATAAAAATATTAAAAAAAATTAATTTCAAAAATAAAAAATAAATAAACTAAATTTAAACAGAAAGAAATATATTAGTAAATATAGAAAGTCCTTTTATAGTTTAAGTAAAATACGCATTTTAGAATTCAGTTAAACTATACATTGTAATGGAATTTTGTTAAGGAGGTTATTTTAATTTATTAATATATTTGTAAAAAAATAAAAATTAAATAAGTGTATAAATTATCTATTTAAATATTAAAAAAGGGGATATATTTAACCATATGGTAAAACATCCTTGTTTTCCTGAAAATAAAGTTAAATTTTACGCTGTTGAAATATTTTTAGCAATAAAAACCTTACATGAAAATTAAATCCTATATAGAGATTTAAAACCTGAAAATATTTTAATAACTTCATCAGGAAATATTAAATTGACAGATTTTGGATTATCTAAATCTTAATTTAAAAGTAATTTTTTATTTATAAAATAATATTAATTATTACTAAATTAATAAAATAGATAAATAACTTACTTATACTTATTGTGGAACACCGGAATATATGTCTCCGGAAATGTTAAAAAAGGAAGGACATGATTTTTCAACAGATTGGTGGAGTTATGTAATACTTTTTTTTTTTTTTCTAAATTTTAAATAATATTTATTATTTTTTATTTAGGGGGCCGTTATTTATGAAATGCTTAATGGAGCTCCTCCTTTTTATAGCAAAAATTAAAAAGATATGATAGAAAATATTAAGAAAACAGACGTTTAATTAGGTAAAAATTTATCAGTAGAATGTTAAGACTTTTTAAAGGGACTATTATAAAGAGATGTATTTAAGTTTAAAAAATTATTAATTTATTTAAAAATAAATAAAGAAAAATTTAAGATTGGGAAATGGACCAAATGGAGCATAAGATATTTAAAATCATTCATTTTTTAAAAATATTGATTGGGAATCATTTCTTTAACTCAAAGTTGAGCCACCTTTTATCCCTAAAATATGTAATAGATATGATTTGAGTAATATAGATTAGGTATTTTAAACTTCTTTTTATTATTAAAAAATAAATGTATGATAATGAAAAGATTTATATAATAGGATTTTGTTAGATAAAAAAGTTGTGACACTCCATTTGAATAATTTGAAAGGAATTCGAAAAAAAATAATTTTTAAGGATTTTCTTATGAAAAGTAAAAATATATATAAATATATAAATATATATATATATATATATTTATATATTATATATATACTTTTATATATTTCTTATAATTTCATATTTTTATAAGTTATGATGATAGTTATGAATAAAATGAAATTAATTTATAATAGCTTTTCACTAATCCTAAATTTAATTTGAAATGATAATAATAATAATTTTTTATTTATATAATCTTATTTATAAATTTTTATAATTTCAAATTAAATAATATGTTTTTTTTTTTTTATATTTTTATATTTATTAAATTTATAAATTTATAAATTTTACTATTAATATTGATATCAATATATAATTTAAAATGAAATATTTTTTAATTATATATTTTATATATTTTCCATTATTATATTTTTTATTATTTAATTTTTTAATTATTTTTACTAAATTTATATTTTTTTGATTATATTATTATCATAATTTTATTAATTATAGTATTTATCCTTTTTGTTTAAAAAACTATTTTTTATTTAATTTTTTATGGCATTCTTTTCTTAATATATTTATTAATGATTAGACTATTAAATTACTTATGTATTTTTATTTATGTTTTCATAATTTTTTTTTAATTATTTAATAGAATTGTTTGATTTATTAACTTTTTAAAAGGAATATTTTTTATGTTATATATTTTAAATAAAGCTTTTAAAACTTAATAAATTTATTCTATTTTTCTTTTATTAAATATTAATGCAAGTACTTTGATTCTATAAATAATTATTTATTTCATCATTATTTAAGTCTTTTAATGATTATTTATTTTTAATTTTTTATATATTAAAATTATCTTCTATTTAATATAAATTATCTTATATATTATTTTGTAATTTAAATTAATGATCATATGTATTTTAATTTTCAAAGACACTTATTTATATGTTCTCATTCGGATAATATTTTTTATATATTTAAATTAATCCTTATTTTATATTAAACTTAATTTAGCTTTTATTTATATTTGTAATATTATTATTTATTGTTTATGATAAATTATTGTATTTTAAGCATTATTCTTTTAAATATTAATTTAATTTTTATGTACTATTTTATTGAGTATTTAGCTATTCTTATAATCCTTTTTTTATTTTTTTATTTTAAATTTTACTTTATTTTGTTTTTATGATTTTACTTAATAAATTATGTTGATTCATTTCTTTTTTTTAAAAAAAAATATATAAATATTAAATATATTTTTATTAAATAAAAAATAAAAATAATAAATTAAAATATATATTTAAAAAGTTACAAAATTAATAATTTATTAAAAATAGAAAAATATAATCATTTTTTTAAAAAAATAAAATAAACATTAATTATTTTTTAATATATACAATCATATATATTTTAATCTTATTATTATGTTTATTAATATAAATTAAAAACGAAGAATTAAGTTTTTTAAGTTAATAGGAAAATTAATAAAATATAAATTTTAATATTTTTAGTCAATAATTTAAAAATTAAAAAAAAGTTATACTCAAAAAAATTGAAAAAGGTATTTCTTAAACCTTTTTCAAATAATATATATATTTATTTAATATAATTTTGATTATAAATTAATCATATGAATTATTTTTTTTTTAAATAACAATATAAAAATTAATTATTTTTAAGAAATATTATAATTAAAATATATTAAAAATAAAAAAAGTAGTAAAATTATATAAACATAATTATATATATATATATATATTATATATATATTATTTATATTTATATATATTATTATATTTATGTTTTTTATAAATATATGTTCATTTATAATCTTAATTAAATTTATTCATTTATAAAATTTATCTTCTTCATTAAATATAATTAAATAAACACTAACATATCCTAATTTTATAAATACTTTACATTAAATAAAGAATTTCAAAAAAGCAAATTTAAATAATTAAATATATATTTATTTATAAATTTTTCAAGTAATAATAATTCTATTAAAATCTTCAAATGCAATATTTTTCCCACATAATACAATAGCTACATTTTTTTCCTTTAAATCTTCTTTTTTTTTCAAAAATTTTGCAAAAGCTAGACCTGCTGCTCCTTCTACTATTAAATTTTCACCTAAACATAAACTTTTCATAGCAAATTTAATCTCTTCTTCATTTACTAAAACTCGTTTATCTACATATTTTTACAAATTTCCAAAGTACAACATTTTTTCTCTAAACCACCTGTAGTCCCATCTGAAAGTGTTTCTTTTTCCTCTAAATTCTGAATAATATATCCTTTTTTACACTCTTGTATAATACACAAGAGTTTTATGGTTAACAACCTACTATATGTATTTTTTCGCCTTTTTATTTTAAATAAGCACTTATTCCACCTATTAAGCCTCCACCACCAGCCGAAACAAATAAAGCGTCAATTTTTTAATTTTCATTAAATATTTCTAAACCTATAGTACATTAACCAATAATTATATCGATATCATTATATGGGGAAATATATTAGAGATTATATTTTTCTGAATATTGCCGGGCTGTTTTTTTAGCTTGGAGGGAATCACCGGGTATTATTTAAAGATCAGAGTTAAATAATTAAAGTTTTTGTAATTTTTATTTAGTTATTTTATCCGAAATAATTATTTTTGTTTATAAATTATATATTTATGAGGCCTAACAAACGGCCAAAGCATGATTTCCAGTCGAAGATGTTATTATTGGAAGGTTTATTTGTTAGTAATAGAGTTTTAAAAGCTTATTAATAGCTCCTCGGTATTTAAATGAGGATGTATTTTGCATCTATTCGTGTTTAAAAAAAATATATTTATAGAGTATTTAGATGAAAAATATATAGAATTTATTAGAAAAGGTGTATTTATAATGTATTATTTTATTTATTTATAAGAATCTTCTATTTATTAAGATATCATATTGTTTTTTATATTATATATTATTATTATTGTAAAAATATTAGAATAATATAAATAATAATTAAGAGAATAATATATATGCACAAATAAATATTAATAAATTTATAATTTTATATATATATATAAAATTATATTTATGTATAAATTCATTTATTAATTAATAAATTATAATTAGTTGCTTCATTATATAATACTTCCCATTAACCCAATTATCTCTTATTTGCATTTTTCCAATAATATTGAGAATTCGTTTCATGACTTTCTATTATAATATCTAAATGCGATTATACCAATTACGGAGTTATTTTAAAATCAATTTATTATTCCATAAAAAAGGCTGGATTTGTGTTAAATTCTAATATATAACATTTTAAATTTTCATCAATTATCAAATCCAATCCTAGAAGTTAAAATTGTCCTTTTTTTTTGCCTATTCTATCTTTGGCTGCTAAAATACTATATAATGCTGCTTTCCGACATGAAATAAATATTTATTATATATCATTTTCTTTTAAGTTTTTTTCTTTTTTTAAATAATTTTTATATTCTTCTATTGAAAGAGTTAACGACTCTTTTATTTTATTAAAATCTTTATGACTACTTTAATTTTATCTGTTTGTTAAATGCATTTGGGATTATTTTATATCAAATTATACGAAACTTTCTAAATTATACTCTTCTATACATTTTCTGAAATGACCGTCTTAATATAAAACTACAAAAGGTTTTATACTGGCAATTAAAATATAACTTCTTAAATCGTTTTTATGATTATAGATAAGTAGAGGCTTTTCTAAGTATTTTTAAACAAAAGAATACATAGAAGTGGTTTTATTTGTACTTTATTATTAGTTTTATTTTAATTATTTTATTTAATCTTTTAATTCATTGACATTTTTAAATAATTTTATATCTTTTCCTATATATATATATATATTATTTTAAATAGTTCAATTTTTTCATATAAAAAATAAAAAACCTTATGTTCCTTTTGGATTTTTAGCAATCCAAAAATTCGAGTTTACTTTTTCAAAAAAATATTTTTCTTGTTCATTTTAATTAGTTGCTTTTAAATCAAATATATATGATTCGAATAAGAAATGAGTTGAATTTATTAATTTGTTGAAATGATTATTTGGGTTATTATCATATTCTTTTAATGTTTTTATAAAAGAATCTTTATTTGAAAGCAGGTTTTTTATATTTTATATATGATTAATTAACTATTCGCCATTTTTATGTAGTTTATAATTCTATTAATAGTTAAAATCAGTAAATTTAAAGTAAAAATCAGTCTATTAAGGTAAGAAATTATGTATTATTTCGAAATCTTATCGGGAATCAAAGTATTTTTTAATTATTTTATATTTTTATCCTAAAAGCATGTAAACTTGTTTTTTTTTTCTGTTTTTTTAAAGTCTTCTCTAAAAGTCTCACCTGTATGTTCATATTCATTCTCAATATATTTTTTTATTCTTTTTTCAACTTAAGTTAATGTTTATTCTTATATTTTTAAATTTAAACATAATTCTAAACATTATATATATGAAAGGCTCTATAATTTTAAATATATACGGTTTTAACATTAGTTTTGGCATTTATATTCTTTAGATTTTATATAGTCAAACGTATTATTAATAATTGGACAAGTCTTTTAGCATAGAAAAGGCTGCTATATACATTTTATTTATTCATAAAAAATACTTGGTTATAAGTAAATAAATAAATTTTAACTTTTAATTTAATTATAAGAAGATTAATATATATATAAGAGTAGAATAAGAGTTATTTGATATATTAAATGGAACATATTTTATTTTAAAATATAAATTGATTATTATTAAATTTATTATAATGTAAAATTAATATCATTTTTATATTAATTTATATTTAAAAATAAATAATATAAGAAAAAAAAAAAAATTATTGAAAAAAACTAAATATATTAAATAAATTAAATAAAAAGAATAAATATAAATAAAAATTTTTAAAAAATAAAATAAAAATAAAAATTATAAATAAATTTATACTAAATTATATGAAATATGTAAAAGAATAAAAGTATTGTGTTTTTTTTTTTTTAAAAAAAAATATATATATAACAAATAATTTATATAAATATATTAAAAAACATATATATATTACGTATATATATAATTATATATTTATATATATATATATATATATTTATTTTAAAGATAAAATATATTCATATATCTTTTTTTTCACTTTCATATAAAAAATTATACTCATTTGCCTCATTATAAATAACTTCCCAATTTCCTAATTACCTAAACTTAGGTAATCTCCAATAATCCCATAAATCAACATTTTTATCATGACTTTCTAATATAATATCTAAAGTACTCTAAACTAACTAAGGTATGACTTTAAAATGTGTTTATAATTCCATAAAAAGACCTGCACTTGTATTGAATTCAATTAAAAAAGCATTTAATTTATCATCGAAAATTAAATCTATACCCAAAAGTTGAAAATATCCTTTTTTTTTGCCAAGTTTATCTTTTGCTGATAAAATGCTGTATAAAGCCGCTTTTTTACATTTATTCCACATTTTTGATATTTCTAAAGGACTAATATTCATTTTTTATTATAGATATTATTCAAATTATTCGATTGTGATCATTAATTAGTTACTTTCAGTTTCGTATTATTTATGTTTTTTTTAAAATATACGATTTGTTAAATGTTTATATGCCTCATCTCCTTCAAAACTAGTGAATTCTTTAGTATAATTGCTTATACATTTCCTCACGAAGCCATTTTAATATAAAACCACAAAGGGATTTATAGAAGGTATCAAAATATAGCTTCTTATGTCATTTTTTTTCCCATCAATTAATAAAGGGTTTTCTAAATACCTTTATATGACTTAAAACATTGCTAAATTTTACTTCTGTTCCCTTGTTTTGGCTTAAATTAATAACTAGACTAAATTCTATTTAATATATTTTATATTTTCTTTTATTTCAGTAACATTTTTGAATAATTTAATGCCTATTTCCTTTTTTTTTTTTTTTTTTTTTTTTAAAAAAAAAAAAAAATATATATATATATATAAAAAAAACCTAAAGATCCGTTTGGGTCTTTTGCAAGCCAATACCCTGAATTTATATTATCAAAAAAGAATTTTTCATTTTAATTTATTTATGGATTAGTTAAATTAAAAATATAGGTTTCAAAATGGAAGTCTTTAGATTTTATTTTATATATATTTTAGCTTTAAATATCGAATAGTTTTAAAGTTATAACATAAGAGTCTTTATATGAAAGTAAATTTCGTATATTAGGGATATGATTTATAATTTATTTATTTTCTTGGAAGTTTAAATAGTTCTATTAATAACTGAAATCAGTCCATTTGAAATCATATTGGTCAGAATAGGGAGTATTAAATTATATTATTTCAAAATCTTGCCTTGATTTAAAATAATTCAATATCATATTGGATGTATTTCCCTTTCTTATGACTACTTTTTTCGTATTTTCGCTAAATTCGGTTTCTCTAAAAGTTTATCCGGAATGCTTGTACTCATCTTGCATGTATAGTCTTACTCTTATTTAAACATCGCTTAATATTCTTTCATTTAATTCTTTGTGTAAACATTTTTGTAAACATTAAATGTAGTCAAGGTCTTTCTTTTATAAATATAAACGATTTTGACATTTGTTTTCGCAAAAATACTCGTCACTTTTTATATATTGTGTTAATTAAGTATTTATTTTTGTTTAATTTGGACAGTTAAATATTTAATTTTTACATTCTGGTATTTTTTGACAGTCTGAGTGATAAGAACAAGGATTAAGGCATTTATTTTGAGTTGAATTTATAGATTAAAGAAATATTAAATGAATAACTATTAAAAATAAAATATTTTACATATTTATTAAATTTTTTATATATTTATTATTTTTTAAATTAATTTATATATAGCATAAAAAGATTTTATAAATAAAAAAGTATTCTTGAGTATATATAAATAAGTAATATTGTAAAAAATCTATGCTTAGATATATAAAAATTAACAAAAAAGTAAGCTCGTATTTAAAAATTAAATTATATGAAAAAAAAAATATATATATATAAATATATATAATATATTTAATTTATAATATAAATATTTTAAAAATATAAATTTTTTTTTCAATAATAAATTATTAAATTTATAAAAAAAAAATTATACAAATTTTAAATATTAGAAAAATTAAATAAAATATAAATTTAATAGTTTATTTAACTTCATTTTCATAAAATTAATTTATTAAATATAAAATAAATATTTTTTATAATATAAAAACATATATATTTTAAATAAATTCTTAAATATTTAATAAAACTATGTATAAGAATTTTATAAATTATTATTATTTTTATTAATATATAAAATTTTTTATTTATTTATTTTGAAGAGAATATATATAATATATAAATAAGAAATATTTAATAATATTATAAAAAATTAATATAAAAAGTAAATTAATTTAAATTCAATAAATATTATATATTTTTTTTTTATTAATTATTATAATATATTAAAGATAAATAAAAAAATATATATATAAAATTAAAATTATATTAATAAATTATTAAATAAATATATAATAATAAAAATAATAATATTAAAGTATTATATTAAAAATAATTAAAATTATATTTTTAAAAGAGTATAGGTATAAAAATATAGTACTATTTATTAGATAGAAATATATTAAAATAATAAACATATATAATTTAATATAATAAATAAAAATAAAAAAATATTAAAATCTATATATATATATATATATATATATATATATATATTTTTTATATATAAATATTTATTTATTTTTGTATATATATATATTTTTATATTTATATATAAATAAAACAATATTTTTTTTAAAATAAAATTATTAATGGATTAGAAATTATAATAAAATCAAGATTCCGAAATATAAGATAAATTAAGAGATAGTTTAGGTTTTTTTATTTAATTAATTATAAAAAAATTAAAAATATAAAAATTTAGCTTTAAGAATGACAATGGATCCAAGAATTTAAGATGTAAATGAGACAAAAATATTAAAAAAAAGTTAAAAGTTTTAAAAGATGCTATTTTAAAAGAAAGGGAATTAAAATCAGAATATGATTAAAAAAATATTGAATTAAAATTAAAAATAGAAACTTAATAAAAAGACATTGAAAATTTAGTTTTTATAAAATATAACATAAAATATATATATATATTTTTTTTTTAGGAATAAGATATTATTAAATATAAATAAGAAATTTAAAATTTATAAGAAAATATTATTATAGAAAGAATGAATAAAGATAAGTATATGGACTTATATATGAAATTAAAGACTTAAATATATAATAATTAGCAATCAAATGAATTAAATATGTCTAACATAGATTAATAGGATAGCTTTTTTGCTGAAATAGGTTCTTATTTTGGAATAAAGAAGGATAATGGTTAGATTTTGGAAGAGTTTTAAAAAAGTTAGAAGGAAAATATGATTTTAAAGGAAGAGATTTAATAATTAAGGAATTAAATATAAAATTTAAATAGTAAATATAAAAGCGAGGAGTCTTTATACGAGAGAAGTTTATTTTTTTAATAAGAAAATGAAGAAAAGTAGAAAAAAATATAAGATATTGAGAGAAATTTATAAGATAAAATTCAAGAAATTTAATATTTGAATGAAAATTTGAGATAATATGAATAAAATTTGAAAAAAAATGAAGATAATATAAAATAAATGTAAGAAAATTAAAAAAAAAATGAGGAATTTTTTTTTTAAGAAAAATAAAATTTTGAAAAAATCTTAAAAAATTAAAAAGAAGAATTTTAAAAATAATTAGAAAACGTTTTAATTGAAGAAAATAAAAAAAAGGAAATTTTTTTAAAAGAAAATGAAAAAATCTCTTAAAATTATTAAAATTTATAATAAAATATTATTATTATCGAAAAATAGTTAAATTTAATAGAAGATAATGTTATTTTCTTTTAATTAAAAAAATAAAATTTATAATCAAAACCATTACTTTGTTAAGTAAAAATTATATGTATTTTACAAATATATATTAATATATATTTTTATTTGTTGTTTTTATTTTATAATATAATAGGTTTTATGTAGAAAAGATGTAGAAGGACTTCATATTATAGAATTCGATTCTTTAGATGAAAGGTTTTGTATATATACTGAAGATATTTTAGATGTTTAGATTGAATTTGAACCCGAATATATTTTAACGTTTGTTTTTAAAGTATTTTTTATTATAATTTATTTAAATATATATTATAATTTAATATATATATATATATATATATATATATATTTATATATTTTTTTTTTTTTTTTTATATATATTTATATATATTAAAAAAAATTAAAGAAAAAAAAAGATTTACAATTATTAGGTGGAAGTGATTTAAATAAAGTTCATAGTAAAATAAAGTATATTTTTTTAAACAATTTAGTTTATTTATTTATTATTATTTTTTTTGCTTTTTTTTATAAGAAAATTTATTATAAATGCACCACCTATTACTAAATCTTAAAGAATTGTTATCAGTTAAGATGTAAATAAAAAAGATTAAAAATCTCTAATAGGAAACATATATTAATATTTAAAAAATTGATTTTTTATTTAAATGTTCGTTTTTATATTGTTATAATAAAGACGGATAAGTTTAAATCAATTAATGAAAAAATTTAAAAAATAAAATTAAATATAGAAAATAAAAAAAATTAAATTTATATTTATATATTATATTATATAAAAAAATATTTATTATTACTTAATATGAATAATTATATTTTATTAATTATACAAATTTTTATGCTAACAAAATTGAATTAATTACTTAAAAAAATATATCTTTTCTAAAATAAAGGGAAGTCAATTAATTAATTAAATAAAAATGAATAAAACATTAAATGAAAGATAATAAAAATATATCAAGTAGTCTAAATAGGTAAATAGGTAAAGAGGTAAATAGGTAAATAGGTAAATAGGTAAATAGGTAAATAGGTAAATAGGTAAATTGGTAAAATGGTAAATAGGTAAATAGGTAAATAGGTAAATAGGTAAATAGGTAAATAGGTAAATAGGTAAATAGGTAATAGGTAAATAGGTAAATAGGTAAATAAGAAAAAGGTAAAAAGATTTAATATATATATATATATATATATATATATATATATATATATATATATATATATATATTTTATATATTATTCATTTATTTATTTTATTTAATTATTTCTTTATGAATTTCATAAATTATAAATTTTATTCAAAAGGGTAAACTTTATTATTTAAAACATTAGCTTATATTTTCAAATTCAATTATATTTCTTATAAAAAATTAATTTAGAAGATATATTCTAATTTTTTATTTATATTTTTTCTATTTTTTATAATAAGAAATACAAAAATATAAAATTTAAACTAAAATTATTATTTTTCTCGTATTGTTAAGAAGTTAAATATTGATAAATATTTTAATATATCTCAATTTTTTAAAATTCTAAATAAAAATAAATTTCTTCATTTTATTTTATTAAAATTTTTAAGTTTACATTAAAATTTATTAATTAAATTTATAGTATCTAATTTAAATATCTTTTTTTATTAAAATAATTATGATTTAAGTTTAATACTAGTTTCAGGCAGCGTTGCATAATAAAAATAAAATTATTTAAATTTAATAAATATAATTAGTATGC
This sequence comes from Ichthyophthirius multifiliis, assembly GCF_000220395.1. NCBI lineage: Eukaryota > Ciliophora > Oligohymenophorea > Hymenostomatida > Ichthyophthirius > Ichthyophthirius multifiliis. The sequence goes on from NW_004086015.1 coordinate 59,815, forward strand.
AAGAAGTTTATTAAAATATATAAATAATAACAATATATATTAAAAAATCATAATAAAAAATCTATTTATATATAAAATAACCAAGACATTAGTAAAAATGCAAGCTATTTTAAATATATAAAATAAAATCTTTATGATAATGAAAGTAAAAATATAACTAAAAAAAAATTATAATATTATAAAAAACTAAAAATTGAAATTTATTTATATCAGAAAATATTTTAATGATTTAATATAATAAATATAATATTTTTTAGAAAATAAAAATAAAAGTAAAATTTTAATAATAAAAAATTTAAATTTTAAAAAATAATATAATATAATATAATTAAATTAAATAAAGATTTATTACATATATAATTTAATTTAATTTAATTTAAATTAATTTATAACAAAATTTACTTAAATAATAAAAAAACTTATAAATAAATATATGGAAAATACATATAATTTTTTTTTTCTAAAATATATAAATATATATATAATAGATATATTAATGTTTAAAATAAAAAAAATCAAATTAAATAATTATATATAAATATAATTCATTTTATATGTAATGTTAGCCAATAAAATTTTTCTTATACTTCCCATAAAAGTCCATTTTTTGAATAAAAATTATTATTTTCTTTATCAAAAAATATATTTAACTAATCCATTATTGTTTTTTCTAAATCAATAAACTTCGGTTCTGTAAACAAACTTTTAATAACTACAATTAAAATAAGAGTACCTGCAATACATATTAAGCTAATACTAGCCCATAATAAGGAATCTGTTCCATCTCCATATACAAGAATAATTAATAAAACAAAAGAAAGGATTGAAAAAAATATTGCTACATATAATACTGTTTTTAATGATTTGGAATATTCTGCTTCTTCTTCCATTTTTTTATTTTTCCATACTGTTTCGCATATTTTATTTGCTTATATTATTGTTAAGTCAAATTTTTTTTTTTCTACTTTATTTGCTAATTATTCTTGATTATAACAGTTTTTTCTAAAGCCTAAACCTTCGTTATTTGGGGTTACTATTATTTTATTATCTGTTGATAATGGAATTGTTATTTATTCAATTTTTTCAGCGCGGGTTAAGAAATCTCCAGGTACGAATGTAGTTTTTCTCTTCATTTCTATATTTATATATAAATGTTATATTTTATTTATTTATTCTTTTTTAATATATATATATATTTTATTTAATTAGGATTATATACAAAAATATTTTATTATTTTTTATTAATATTGTTAATTATTTTAATTTATTTAAATATAATTCAAAATAATAAAAGTTTTTTTTATTTAAAGTTTTTGTTTTTTAATATTTTTCTAAATATAAATATTATCTAATAAAAAATTAGTCTAATTTATTTAATATTTTTAATATAAATATGTATATATATAAATATATATATATATATATATATATATATATATATATATATATATTAAAGAATAATTTTATAATTTTTTTTTAAATTTATTTATTTGAAAAAAAATATATATTAATATTTAAAATAGATAAAAAGTGAAAAAAGTAATCATTTTTAAAAAATTTCCTTTAATTTAATACATAATTATTATTTGATAAATTCAATTTCTTATTTAGAATTTTATGAAATATTATTTACATATTTTTTGAATTTTTATTTTTATTTTTCCTTTTGTTTTTAATATTTTTCTTATATTTATTTAGTTTTCCTTTAATATTATTCTTTACATTATTAACAAATTTCTTAATTATCATCACTTTTTTATTAATTAGCTTCATTTTTTTTATTTAACTATTAATTTAAATCATTTAATTACTATATTTTTTTAATTTATTCTTAATGAATAATCAAAACCTATTAATATTTCTATTATATCTATGTAAAATCCTACATGATTTTTTTCTAGATATTTTAAAGTTCTTTTTTTTCCTATTTAAGTTCTTTTTTTCTTTAAATAAGTTCTTCTATTTAATTTTATTTATCAATAATTTAATTTTCATAATTCGTATTTGCTATTTCTAGATTATTTATTTGATTATTTAAATTTTAATTAGTATTTTATTATTATGAAATTTGTTAATTTTAATCATTTATTATTATTTTATATTCTTCCACTTTTTTTTCAAGGTTTTATATAATTGATTTAGATGAAAATAATTAATTTTATAATTCTTCGATTTTTTTTGAATTTTCTTTATTTTTATCATATGATATATAGTTTTAATTATTTTCTATATTACTTTTTTATTATTAACAAATTTTTTTAAATTTATTATAACTAAAGACTTTACTTAATTAACAATATATACTTAGTTATTAATTATTTGAATTTTTATTACGAATATTATATTTTATATGAATTTATTATTCTTTTTCTTAATTTATATTCTTTTATATAATTTCTTCTTCTATATGTATTTCTTTGTTATTTTTATTTTTCTCATAATTTTAATTGGTTAAATTTAAATAAAGGAAACGGTTTTTTTACTATTAAATATAATCACGATTTTCTAAAGGGGATTAGTTTGCACTTTAACTAGATTATTGTAAATTATTCCTAGTGATTTTTGTTTCTTCCGTTAATACTTTTTAATTAGAATAGTATTTTTATTAATTTATTGATATTTTTTTTTTGTATTAATAGATATTTTTTATGGAGTTGAATATAAAAGGCGCTTATTTAGGGTATTTTAGTTACTTTTTTATATGCTTAATTTCATCTTTTGGGGATTTTGCTTTTGGAATATTAATTTTTGATAGAATGTTTTGGTTGGAAAACGACTAAAGGAATATTTTTTCTTTTTTATTTTTAGTTTTTTATTTATTGTTTTTTTACTTCTTGTATATTTGATGTATTAATTATTATAGCTTAGTGTTTACTTTTAGTTTTATTTTATTTAAATTTTTTATAAAAATAATACTTAGTATGATTTTTATTTTAAGATGATTTAACTTATTTTGAATTCGGAACTATTTTATTTTTGAATATGTATCTTTATTTATTTTTTTATAACAAAAAAAATACAATTATAATCAATTTTATTGGTTTCAAATTTGTTAATTCTTGGTACTTAACTTGACTTTAAAAGTATATTTTTATATTATTTTTTTGAAAATAAATATAAATATAAATTTTATATATATATATATATATTTTTTTTTACTGCTTTCATAGTATTTTTATTTATAAAATATATATTATAATTTATCTTAAATTTTTACTATTTTTACTATATTTTTTTTTTATTTTTTTTATTTGAATATTTATATAATTAGGTTTACACATTATTGATTTTTTTTTTTTTTTTATAAAAAAAATAAATAATTAATTTCTTTTTTTTTTTTTTTTTTTTTTTTTTCATATAAAAATATCTAGATTAATAAAATCAAATTTTTCTTAATAATATCAAATATATGCATTTATAAAGTGTTTTTCGATTATTTGTATTATAATTTAATTGCTTAATCAATATAATTAATTATAAATTATATTATTTAGCTACATTTTTTTCTAAAAAAAAACATTATCGTGTTTTTTCATATATTTATTTAATAATATATATTGTTATTACAATATTTTTTTTTAATTTCTGATAATTTTTTGCTTTATTAGCTATTTTAAAATTATAATTTGTTATAAATAGATATATTTTTTAATTAAAACAAATTATATATAATCTATATTTGATATAAAATAAAAAATATATATTTTAATACAAAAATAGTATTTAAAATTAAAAACCAAAAAAATATATTAAAATAAAACTATTTTTTTTTTTTTTAAAGGATAATATTCCGTTTCCCAAAAATATAAATATAGTCCGTAATTATTTATACAATATAAATTCCTAACAAGTATATCAAAACTGCCTCATGATGATTTTTATATATTGAATGCTTAAAATCTATTAAAAAGTTTAATATAGATAGTTTTATTATTTTATTTAGATAGTGAAATATCAAATTTATTCAGTATATTAAAATTTAAAATGGAGAAATTTCTTGTGAAATAAAATTAAATTTTTGAAAGCTTTTTTTAATTCTAAAAAAAAAATTTATTGATTTATAAGAAAATTAAAATAATTACTAAAAGTAAGAAAATCTTTTAAATATTTCTTATGATTTTGGAAGGGATAAATTGTATGTTTTTAAGAAATAATGGATAAACAATCTTGTTTATATATGCTCTAAAATAATATTGATTTATATTTTATAACTTTTTATCTTTTTATGGCAATAAATAGGCAAATTAATATCCTTAATATTAGTTTTTGTTAATAAATTTAAGAGTTATTTATTGGTAAAAGATCGAGAATTGATTTTCGATTTGAAATTATAAAAAAAGAGAAGTATAAATTTCAAAAATTGATTAATTTTCAAAGAAATAAGAAAAAAATCATCGATAAATTTTTAAAAGAAAAATAATTGATTAATTGTTAAATGAAAAATAATTTCTTTCTTTTTATGAAAAAAATAATTGTAATTAAAATAATATTAATAATAATTAATATATTCTTTAAAATAAAATATATAAGAATTAAATATAAATAATAAAAAAAAGAAAATAGTTTTTATTAAAAGATAAATATTTCTTTATAAAATAGTCTTTTAATAATAAATATATATATAATAAAAATATATATTTTTAATCAAATAAATAATATATAAAAGCTTTATTGTATTAATTCATTGCTCCTTTAATATTTTCTCCTTTAAAAATAGTTAAAACTGTTAAAAATATTTTTTAAAAAAAAAATAGAAGAAATTCTCTTCCATTTTTTTATATTTTTTTTTAATGAATATATTTTATATATATATTTTTCATAATAATAAAAAAGATATTTTAATAATTTAAAATATAATATGAATAAAAATAGTTATTTAATACTCGTTTTAATTAATTTAATTCTTATTATATTTAATAAACCACTTTCTTAAGATAATATAATACTAGCTATAGATTGTGGGGCATTTTAAGGTTATAAAGCATCAGATGGAATTATATATGCACATGTAATTATAAATATATATATATAGCTTTTAATTGAATAAAAATTAAAAAGGATACACATTATTCCAAAAATACTAAATTTGCTGATTATACACACAATTAAGCTATAATGAAAAAATAAATCAAATATACTGATGATCCTTTATTATATAAAACAGAAAGACACTCAGATGAATCTTTTGCTTATTCTTTGCCTTTGAATGAATACGGTACATATACTGTTATTTTGAAATTTTGTGAATTATATTTTACTGAGGTCGGAAAAAGAATTTTTAATATAAGTTTCGGAGATACAATAGTCTATGAAAATTTAGATATAGTAAAAGAAGTTGGGTATATGGCTGCATTGGATATTTATTTAGAATTAGAATATAGAGATAAGAATGTATATTTTAATGGAATTTTATGTGAAAATGCAATAGATAGATTACATTAAGTAAAAAATATGTATATATATTTGAATATATATATATATATATATATATATATATATATATATATATATATATATATATATATATATATATATATATATATATATATTATCTTTTTAGGGTTTATTAGTTGAATTTTAAAAAGGATAAAAAGATTTACCTAAAGTCGATGCAATAATGTTAATTAATTTGCCTAAAAATAAGACTAATTTTGATGAATATTAAAATTTAATTAATACATGGTAAGAAGAAATTGTCTTAAGTATTGAGGAAGTTTAATATTAGAAAATGAAAGAATTAAGAAATAAAATAAAAGAAGATTTTGATTCTAACGTTGATTTTACAGTAATTTTTTATATATTTATATTTATAAATAAATATGTAAAAAATATATATATAAATATATATATATATAAATATTTACATTTTTTTTTTAATTATTAGAATAGAAAATCAAGCAGATTATTAGGAATTTTAGAAATATTAGTATCATTTAAAGGATTTTTAATTTTTTTTACATTATCTATATTTATTTATTTAATTAATTTAAATTACGATTTTAAAGATGTAAGATTTTATTTTTTTATTTTTATAATTTTTCTTAGGATATAAATTTCCGACTCAGAAAAAATTAATGAAGAATATATTGATATTTATTTATCTAATTGATTTTTAATATATAAACTATTTTTATTTATTGTTATTGTTTTAATTAGATTTATTAATGTTTATTAATTATTTATACATTTTTTAAAATAAATTTTTATTTTATATTTATTATTTTTATAATTCTTATATTTTAATAAAAAAAAAAAAAAATCATTATTTTACAAAAAAAAATATATATATCTTTAATAAATATAAAATATATGCATTATAATATTTATATATTATATTTAATTTTTTATTTTATATTTTTATTATAATCTATTTAAGAAAAAAATTACTTTAAATTGTAATTAATATATATATATATAATAAGTTATATATAAATTAAATAAAAATATATTAAACTATTTGATGAAATAACATTTTTTTAAAATTATCTTAATAGTAATATTATTTGTTAATAAATAATTATTTTTATTAACAATATCAAATTATAATATTTTTTTTTCTAAAAAAATATAATACTAAATTTTATGTTTATAAAAAATATAAAAAAATCTTTATTTATAAAAAAAATAAAATTTTTTCATTTTCATTATTAAAATATTTTATATAAATTTATAACTAATATGCTATTAAAAATTATATATATTCTTAAAATATATACTTGATTAAAATAAAAAATTATGAAATATATAAAATATAAATATATATATAAGTTAATATATATATATATATATTATTATATTCAATATATAATCATTAATAATGATTAATATTCAATAATTCTTTTTTAATAAAGTAATAATTATTTATGGAAATTATCATATAAACTAGTAAAATCAAAATCATATAAATTATGCATTTTTTGTTAATTATTTTTTAAACTTTTTGTTAACATAATTTTTAAAATAAAAAATATTTTTTTTTGTAATTCATATTATCTATTTAACAATCATTTCTTGACTATATTTTTAAGATTAATTTTTATCAATTACAGGTAAAATGGTATTATTTGTACCTGATATATATTTATGTAGATAAAAAGCGATAGATTTAGTTTATTAGTTAATATATATGAAGTGAAATAATAAACTTATAATATTTTACTTATTATAAACCTAATATTATCCATATTTTGCATATTATATATATTATTCTTTAAAGATTAACATATTAAAAATATATTTTTTAACAAAATAAGCCGATAACGTTGCATGATTTTTCAAAGTACTTAATAAAAGTAGAATATAATATTTAAAAAAGTCTTTATCATATTATGCTAAAATTGTATTAATATTTAAATTTGTTTATGATTTTCGTTTATTTATGGTTTATTTATGTCGGTTAGATTGAGAAAATTAAAAATTTATTTTGAGTATAAATAGTAATATTAAAGTCAAATTATTTCACTAGTATGTTTTTTAATTAATATATATAATTTTATTGAAAACATTAAAAGTATAAAAGGAATTATATATATTTAAAAAATTAAAAAAACAAAAAATTATTTACATTAATATTTAAGAATGTATAAAGCTTAATTTACATAGTAATAAAAATTATAGCTTATTATATATTAAGTATTAGAAATAAACATAATAAAAATTAAAGAAAATAATATTAACAATAAATATTTAAATAATATTAAAATTAATTTTTAAAAAATTTAATAAAAAAATAATTAAAAATATTAGAAATTTTAAAGATTAACTATGAAAATAAATAAAAAAAATATTTAATATATTATTAAAATAATATAATATATAAATATATATAAAAAATTATGAAATAATAAATAATAATAATAAATATAATAATAAAAATAATAATAATAATAATTAATAATAATAATAATAATATAATTAATAATATTTATATGATTATAATATTAATAATTTTCATCTTATTTATAACATTTTAAATATGTAAATATTTTTGTTTTTTATTTTTATTTAAATGCTATTTCTTTTTATTAATCATATTTTTTTTATTTGTTTTTTTTTTTTTTTTAATATTAATATTTTTTTATAAAATTTTTTATTTTTAAAAAATATTATTCAAATGATTATTTTTTATAATTTTTATTTAAAATAAAGTAAAATATTAAAAGCAAACTGAAATAAAACAGATAAAATAAATACAAAAAAATATTAAATTATTTTTTAAATCCTAATAAAATCATATATATTATAACAAACTAACATTTATGAATTAATAATAGAATAAATTCCATAAAAGATTAAAAAACTATCCTGGAGTATTTTTTATATATATTTTCAATAACATATTTATTAAATATTATTTTCTTTTTTTTATTATTAAATTAAAAAAAGAATTAAAATGATTAAAATCATAAAGGTTATATTTAAAACATATTAAATAATAATATTTATTTTATAATTTTATAAAAATATTAATTATAAAGAAACAGAAAATACTATAAAAAATTAATTTAGTTTAGATAGTAAAGGTAGGGAATTAAAAGAACAAAAATAATAAAGAAATATTAAAGCATTATAATAAAAAAATCAATATATAATTTAAAGTAATACTATTGAATATTTTGATTAAAATAAAATATCAAAAAAATAAGAAAATTAAGAAATAAAAATTAATAAAAAGAATATTATATAAAATACTATTAATAAATCTTCAATATTAAATTATGTAAATTAAAAATCTACAAGAGTATCTGATATATCTAAGAAATTGTCTTTAAATTCTTAAAATAATAATAGTATGTGCAATAATATTAAAGATTCTATAAAAAGATAATACATTTTAAATATAAATAATAAGAAATAGAATTCATTACATATTAATAATATTGGGGTTTTTAAGAAAAATTATATAAATTAAAGCCCAAGTGTAAATATTAATAATAGTTTATAAAATATATATGATTCTAAAAATTATGAGAAAAAAAGATTATATGTAAATTATTTCCCTTAGACTTGTAAAAATAAATAAATAAATAAAATTTGTGAAAAAATAAGCGATTCTTCCGTTTTGAAATTAAAAACTATTTAATAAAGCTCTAAATAAGTATTTATATGTAAAATTATAATATATTTTTTTTAAAGATAAAAAAAAAAATATATTATAATTATTTCAAGAAAAATGGAAATTTTAATGAAAAAAGTTCACTAAACAGCACAATATCACATAATAAAATGAATAATAATAATAATGTAAGCTATAATTTAAATAATTCATTAATAAATAATAATAATTTTAATAACTAATTAATAAACAATATTAATAATAATAAAAAATTAAATAATTATTTAATAAATAATAATAATAAAAATCTCGTTTAAAGTGTAAGAGGTAGTCTTTAATAAAAAAAAAAGCCAATTTAAGTTAAAATAATTAATTGAAAAAAAATTAACGATTAAAACAGGAGAATCTATAGGAAAACTTTTCGGTTTATACTAAAATATATATAAAAAATATATTAAGATATATATATATATATATATATTTATATATTTTTTTATTTTTATTTTAATAAATATAATATTAGATTTGCTTTCTCCTAAAAATTTAGTTTTTATTTCTGAATCAACCTAATATAATTAATAAAAAAATAATTTAAATTTATTAAATTAAAACTAGACTATAAGTAATTCGTAATAAAAAAAAATTCAAATCATAAAATCTTAAAATTTAGAATAAAAATAATAAAATGTTAATTATAATATAGGAGTCAATATAAGAAATAATCTTAAAAAAAAAGCCAATTCTACTGAAAATGCACTTATTAAGGAAATTTCCTAAATTCAGCCTGTTTTTGATTAATAATAATAAAAGAAATAGAAAGTTATTTAAAACAAAAATTTAAAAATACTGGTAAAAAAAGAACTCTAATAATCATATCATTTTGAAAATAAAAGTAAGAAAAATGATGAAAATTCAACTTGTTAAACTCCATTTATTGGAATTACTTCTAATTCAAAAAATAATGTATATATATTTTTTTAATATATATTATATTTAAATGTTTTTTTTATATATATAGAAAAAAATTTCTTTGAAAGATTAAGAAATTATTGATTGGAATAAAGTGGTATTTTTTATTTATTATTTATTTATTTATTTTCTTTTATAAAAAAAGAAAATACCACTTAAACCTTTAGAAGCTTTAATTAATTTTAAAAGATATTTAACAAAAGAAGAAAAAGAAGAAATTATTTAATATAAAAGAGTAAATTCTTATATATATATATAATATAATTTTGCATTTTTTTTATATTATTTTTTTATTTTTTTTTAAAAAAAAGATTTATTATATTGGTCATAAAGCTCAAAAAATGAATTCTTTTTAATAATATGATGATAATAAAGGAGAATATTAAATTAAATTATAAGATCATATAGCTTATAGATATGAAATATTAGATGTTTTAGGAAAAGGTTCCTTCGGGTAAGTATTAAAAGTTTACGATTATAAAAGGAAAGAAATAGTAGCATTAAAAATTATTAAAAATAAATAAAAATTCCATGAATAAGCTATAATAGAACTAAATATTTTGCATTATATAAAAGAAAAAGATTCGGATAATTAAACTAATATAGTTAAAATTAGAGACTTTGTAATATTTAGAAATCATGTGGTAAAAATAAATAAATAAAAAAATATAATATATATATATATATATATATATATATATATATTATTTATATATATACATAAAAGTGTTTAGTATTTGAATTATTAAGTATAAATTTATACTAACTTTTAAGAAACAATAATTTTCAAGGCCTTTCTTTAGAATTAATAAGAAGATTCGGCATATAAATATTAAATGCGATAAGTTTTTTAAAAAAGAATAATATAATGCACTGTGATTTAAAACCTGAAAATATATTATTAAAATAAGCAAATAAAAGTGGAGTTAAACTAGTTGATTTTGGTTCTTCTTGTTTTGTAAATGAAGTTATATATACTTATATATAGTCTAGATATTATAGAGCTCCTGAGATCATTTTAGGAATCCCATATGGAACAGAAATCGATATGTGGTCTTTTGGATGTATTATGGCTGAATTATACATTGGATATCCAATATTTCCTGGTAAAAATGAAAATGAATAAATGCTTTTTATTATGGAATTATTAGGAGTACCTGATATAGAGTTTTTAAAAGTTTTAAAATTTTTAATAAAAAAATAATTTTTAGAAAATCATATATATAAATATTTTTTTTTTCTTTTTTTTTTTTTTAGAAATGTTAAAGAAAAAAATATTATTTCGATGAAAATTATTAACCTATATTAATTCCGAATAGTAAAGGTAAGATCAGAATTCCAGGTAGTAAAAGTTGGAAAAGTACTTTAGGGTGTAATGATGAAAAATTTATCGATTTTTTGAAAAAATGTTTAGTCTGGGAACCTGAGAAACGTATTTAAGCAAGAGAATGTTTACTTCATCCTTGGATTTTGGAAGGTTTACCTAAAGAAATTAGATTATAGCATATAAAGATTTTAACTGAAGAGATTAATGAGAGTAAATCTTAAAAAGAAATGCATTTGTTAGAAAGTTAATAAGCATAAGCTTAGGCAGATGCTTAAAGTTAAGCTATGATTATTGAATTATAAAAAATTTAAAAAATTAAAAATTATTTTAAGATTTTTCTTAAGATATATCTTCTGTTCTGGAAGTAACTTATTTTTGAATTTAGAATAAAAATATATATACATTTTATTTTTAAATATAGTAGAATTAATAAGAATAAATATAATCAAAAAATTAAAATTATTAACATGATAATAATGATGATTAAGAATAGAAATATTTAAAACTTATTTAATAGTATTAAAAATAATTGGTTTTATAATAATAATAATCGTTTCTTTTCAAGAATAATAATAATAATAATAAATATAGTAGAATGCTAATTTATAATAGATTATTATGATAAATGGAAATAAAATTAATAAGAAATTTTAAAAGGAAAAGGAGAATTTATTAACAATTCAATTAATAATAATAATAATAATAATAATAATAATAATAATAATAATAATAATAATAATAATAATAATTTGTATAAATTTTTTATTGGTGATAATGATAATTCATTTTTGTAAAAATCAGGAAAATTTTGATATTCAAAATTCTTTATTAAATATTTCTTATATAAATAAAGAATATTATCATATTAGAAATATATATATATATTGATTTTTATCTTATATAAATAAATATTTTTTATATATAATATTGTTTTTTTATTTATATTATATATATATATATGTATTTTTATATTAATATAAATAAAATTTTTTTAATTTAATAATTAAAAAAAATAATTTTATAATAGAAAATATGTTTATTTTTTAAAAAAAATTAAATATATTTAAATTAATTAAAATAAAAAAAAAAATGAAAAAAGTAAAAGCTAAAGTTGTTGTTGCAGGTAATTTTTCGATTTATTCTATAAAAATTAAAATAAATAAAAAAGGATCACCAGCATGTGGAAAAACAAGTTTATTATAAATGTATACATCAAACGGATAAAATTTTTTAAAGGATTATAATATGGTATAATTATAAAACCAAAATAATTAAAATTATTAAAATAAAGACATAAGGAGCAGAAGTATCTTCAAAAATAGTTACCTTTGAAGAATAAGATAAAGATGTAGAATTATTCTTTTTTGATATAAGTGGATAAGAATGTTATGTATCAATAACAAAAGAATTAGTAAATAAAAACAAAAAATTATTAATTTAAATAAAAAAAAAAAATTGTTTTTTTTCTAATTAATAAAAAGTTAGGAAACTCAGATTTGTGTGTATTAGTATATGATTGTACAGATGTTGAAAGTTTTAATTCAGTTTCAAAATGGGCAGAATAAATAAAAAAAGCAAATTAAAATAAATTACCTCCAGGTATACTTATAATTATATATATATGAATATATAATTTTATATATATTGTTTTCCTTGTAAAGGAATTCTCGTTTCAACTAAAAATGATATGAGAGGGGCTATTACTATTGAAATTGGATAAGGAAAAGATTTGGCATAAAAATTAGGTCTATAATACTTTGAAGTTTCTGCAGCAAGAAACATTGATATTGATTAACCTTTTTATTTATTAGCAAAAAAAATGATTTGATTTATTTATATTATTAATTATTATTGAAAATACAGTTATGTAATATTATTAAGTTTAATAATTTTTTTGTATTACAATTGTTATATTAAAAATAAAAAAAATAATATATATATATATATATATATATATATATATATATATATATATATATATATTTATATATATTTTTATATTGCTACATTTTAATAATAATTATTTTTAAAATATGTTTTTATTTAAAATTAATAAATTCATACATATTGATTTTATCTTATTTCTAAAAAATTGTTATTTAATTTAAACTTAATCATTTAATGATTTTATTTTTTATAATTATTGACAAATCTAGAGTTTATAAACATTAAATTTTATGAATTAAATAAATTTATTATAGAAATAATTATATTTGGATTTTAAAGATATAAAATAAAATATTATATAAAATTATGTAAAAGAAATAAATAATATGATTTCTAAATTTTGTTTAAAATTCCATTAAATGTATACTTAAAGTTGATTAGAAATAATATTAGCTTCTATAATATACTTAATAAGCATAACTTTGAAAATTATTAGACAATTTTATATATATTTACTTATTCTACAGTTTTATATTATAAATAAACATATTTAAATTTTTTTCATAATTTTAATTATCATATAAATAATATTGTTATTATAATTTATATAAGTATTATTTAATTTTTTTATATATTATTGTATATTTGAATAAAAATATGATATTAATAAATTTGATAACAAAATAATAATTTCTTTATACTTTTTATATAAATAAATATAAATCATAATATAAACATATATAATAATAATAATAAAAAAATAATATATATATATATATATATTTATATATATATATATATATATATATATATTTATATAAAATATTTATATATGTTTAAATATTTTTTTTTATATTTAATATTTATAATTATACATTTATTTTTTATCCAATTAGCATTTTTTCTAATTACTTACAATTTTAAATTTTAATTAAAAATTACTATTTTATTTATTTTTATTTTATAGTTTTAAATATATTATAATTATAAACTTTTATATTTTATTTTATTTTATATTTTTATTTTTTTTTAATTATTTTTTAATATTTTTTTTTTTTTTTTATTATTTAGTTATTCTTTATTAATAATAAATATTTTTATTATGTTTTATGCATATGTTAATTTTATATTATTATTATCGAAAATTTATTTTGTTATTCAAAATTTAGACTAATTTATATATTTTTATAAATTTGCGATATTTTTATATAATAAATACATAAGTTTTTGAAGTTTATATTCAATTTTATTCACATTTTTTAATCTATATTTTTTTTTATTTTCTATTGTATATTTTGTATAAATTACTTTATTTTATATATGATAATATTTTAAAATTTAATTTTTGTTTTTTGTTTTAATTGATAAAAATATTATTTAATATAAAATATACATATTTGCTTTAAATAAAATACATTTTTTATTAAATATAAAAAAAAATGATTGACGGTAATTAAAATACATCTGAAAATGATATATTCGAGTCTGGTTGGTTATAAAAAGAATCAAAAGTATTAAAGCAATGGAGAAAGTAAAAAGTAAATAAAAAATTTCATATTTAAAATTTCTAATTATAAAAAAAAAAATAAGAAGATGGTTTGTATTAACTAATACCACTTTAAAAAGTTATAAAGACGAAAAAAATCTTAATAATCCAACAGAAATTATAGAATTGAAAAATATTACAAGAATTAAATCGGCAGAATAGGAAACAAATAAAGAATTTTGTTTTGTAGGCTTAATAATAGATATTTATTTTTTATTATTATTATTATTATTTTACTAAATTTTTATTATTTTTTGTAAAGAAAATCGAAATAAATGATAAAAAAATTTATATTGTAGCATATTCAAGTGAATAAAAAGATAAATGGATTGCATAAATAGGTATATATAATTATTTTCAATTAAAAAAGTGTATATAAATAAAATAAAATAGGAAAATAATTAATCAAAATAGCTTAAAGGAATTCTTGAAATGTTTTTTTTTTTGTCAAATGTGTTCATTTTTATTTTTTTATTTTTTTTTAAAAAAAAATTTCAGAAAATATATTTTTAATATAAAAAAAAAAGGTTTATTTATTTATATTAGTGTATGTATATTTTAGTTTTTTATAAAAAAAATATTTAAATAAGTTTTTTATATTTTTTTTTAAAAAAAAAATTCGAAATTTTTATTTAATTTAAAATTTAATTAAATTAAATTTATTTAATTTTATATTATATTATAATTTTATAATAATATTAATATTTTCTTTGATAATTTTTATAGTTTTTATATAAAATATCTTATTAATAATATGTTTTAGCTCATTTTTATATTAATTGATTTATAATCTAATATAATAAC